>NW_008752074.1:156867-157271 GCF_000715545.1 Opisthorchis viverrini | reverse complement strand
ATATATATATATATATATATATATATATATATATATATATATATGGTAGTTGAGCTGAGACTGACGGTCTACTTGTGAGAAAGTATCCTTGACAGATGGCTCGTCATCACAGATGTGCCCACATGTAACCTGCTGTAGACTTTTGGTTTAGGCGAGATTTCTCAGCGGTTAGAGCGCGAATTTACTGACCGGAAGGTCCGTGATTCGAACCCGACCTCTGCCTCTCGACTTCCCGTGTCTAGGCTTGAGTAACCTGGCAGTATCCTAGCCCTCGTTATTCCTTCAGGTGGCGTGGCAGTTAGGTATTGGAAGGGTGCTACAGCCGAACGAACGACTATTCCAGAACGAGCAGGGTCAAAATGTCGACGAATTATTTTATTATTATTATTATCATTATTATTATT
>NW_008752074.1:153002-156416 GCF_000715545.1 Opisthorchis viverrini | reverse complement strand
AAAGTGAGATCTGTTACGGAATTTGTGGATTCGCACTGTAGCATTTGCTTACGATTGAGTAACAGTCAATGAATATGCAGAACAATTCGATAGGACGCGCTCAAAAGAAGATGGATATTCAGTGTCTGTAAACAAGATGCCTATGAGAGTTTTGCTCCCCTGTCCAATAGTCTGTAACTGTTCAGTTGGCATTTTCTAATAAATAACTCCGCAGCAAAGGCCTTCTTCCTCTCACCGGTATCTTTTGTAAGGGTGGCCTGGACGGAAGAAACTGATATTCATGGTACACTGACTGAATGCTACACCAACGCTACACTAACAACGGCATAATACATCGATTATCGGATGTACATTTACTGAGGTCCACTGCATTTCAGTGTTCAGTCCAAGTTGAAAGGGCTTCAATGGGCTTCTCGAACAAATCATTTAGCTAGGAAGACTGATTACAACGAGGTTCACTGCATTTCAGTGTTCAGTCTAAGTTGGAAGGGTTTCAATGGGCCTCTCGAACAAATCATTTTTAGCTCGGAAGACCGATTACAATAAACTGGTGCTTGGCATGGGGTTTTGTGTGTGTTCGTGGAGCATGGAAACTCTGTTCTAAATAAAATAAGTTCTCCGTGATGGTGTCCATCAGAGAAGAGGGAACCGTTGAACAGAGGCCACATTGTGCTGAAAACAAGTTTTTTTCACGGATAGCACAGGCACAGTCGCGACAGGCGATGGGTTACAGCAGTGAACCATAACAGCTTTCAGCCTAAACGAAAACCTACAAACAAATCAAGCTTGATAGTCCACTTACTGCGGATATACTGCTTCTATTCACGGCCGCAGAAGAGGTATTGTGGATTCTCCTGATAAATGGGAACGGAAATATGAGATCTAAGGCAAATAGGTTGAAGCATTAATCCGATTTCTACCGACGATGTGACAACTGAGGAAACGCACTATGGATACGTGGAACGAAGCAAAGGGTTTGCTGAAGATAAAAGGCGGCAGACACCGACTGTTTGAAAAAAAATAATTTAATCCAAACCATCGTCGGTGAATGTGGCATCATCATCGCGGACAGTAATACATCGGTGTTGGGTACTGGTGCGCAACTGCCATATAACGATGAGGGAACAGGGCCATACTCAGAGATGGAAAGACAGGGGGTTGGTGGAAACCCATGACAAAACGCCACGAGAGAAGGCGTTCAAGAGTGAAGTGACCACATACTCCGGAACCATCGCATGAGCCCCGTCTAATACGAGACAAAAAACACAACGACAAACGCTCCAGCTAAGTAATTTGGCTAAGCCAGAGCATCTCCGTTACTGTTATGTGCCAAGCCTTGTAAGACTTGCAGCCGTGCTCAAAGAGAACCACGTGAACTTCCCCCAGGAAAGCAGGAAGATTTCACAGCTCAACTTGATGGTGGTGGCCTTCACTCTAATTTACCAACAGTAGTGGCCAACAGCAAGTGGCAAGCGAGACATACTATGGTGGGCGGCTCTCTGGCATACGTGATACGCGCCCCAACCACATTAGTCTGATAGGCCTTATCTACTGCTGTGGCGAATCTGATTTGTAACCACTTAAGGCATTAGATAAGCCTTATCTACTGCCGTGGCGAATCTGATTTGTAACCACTTAAGGCCTACCATACAACATCGATGATCAACTATCTGAAGATGTTTTAAGCCCCCCCCCCCCCCCCGGCTAAGTTCTACAGACATGCTCCCCTCGTAGATGATCATCTAGTATGTTGCATTCGTTTCTGACGCAGGATTGAAACATTTCAGTAAAACAAATACCCGTGACTTGGTGATACTTGCACCGAGTTTATCTTTTGCAATGGTGTCACAAGGTATGCAGCTTCGAAGATAGGTAAAGCTGTCGAAAATCCAAGCTCTTCAATCTGAAGCATCAAAGAAGTATATGGGAGTCCTGAGGTAAGACTACACAGTTTGAAGGAAATAGAGGAACAATCCCGATATTCTTTTCCGAGTGGTTTGTGCGGACTTGTGATCATCAGATAGCAAAACAATGTAATTCACACAATCCAAACACAAGAAATTTTCTGTCTGTTGGAAAGTACGCTTCATAATCTTATCAATAACAGCATTGAGTGAAAATATGGACATCGGACATTCCCTGGCGAACTCCACCAGGCCTGAGAGATTTGGACTGCTTATCACCGGTGAAGTAAATGCAGGGTAGTCAACTTATCCACAGAATCGTGGGCTCTCTTCAAATCAAGGAAAACCACCGCAATTAGTTGGGGCCTGGCGTGACGCTGTTTAGGCACCTGACATAATGTGAAGAGGTGGTCAACGCAGCTTACACCTGGTCGGATTATTACCTGGGGTCAAAAGTCAAAACACTGTTGGACCCCGTAGCCGTGTTACCACTTATACTAAAATGACTGGAGCAGTTGTTTCGGCTAACATTTAAGAAAAATACGTCGACTGGTGAATAATGTAGACAGGATCGAACTTGGGCTGGTGAAAGTCAGAGTATCCGGAATACTTGACTAAAGGTAATGATCAGATTAGCTTACAACGGACGGAGTTATTCCGGCGGCCACTAATCATGAACTAATGTGTTATCGAAGACAGTGTTGATGATGAAAGTATGAATACTCTTTCTCTGAAACTGTTCGTTCGAAAGCTAGAGCATAATTACAGTGGAGGTCTATTGAAGGAATGAAATTATTCCCATCATACAGTAAGACCACCCCATGGGGACCAGACGCCTACAGTGACCAATTACCTTCAGTCCTGTCAAGCTCCGCCCCATAACGTTCGTAGGACGAAACTTTTCTTACCAGAAAATACCGGTAGAGAAATATCATTCCCCACATTACCCAATACAATGTTACGTGCAGAAAATCTAAAAAGTAAGACTCATTGTTAGATGGACATAGTGAAATCTCTGGAAAAGCGTCGGGACCATAATGTATTCCACTAACCTTGAGCGGCCATTTTCAACTATCCCACAATAGACAGTTTAAAGGAATTTCTCCGTATCAAACGGATAATTTTAGCCTACGAATCTGTGTACGACCAAGTTATAGAATGTCCAATCGTGTGCAGTTACATTTTCGTAAGCACAGCGGTCTATTGGTTTCATTTTGAGGTCGTGACCGAACAAATTGTGATAAGAGAAAGTACGAAAAAAAGTACGGGGAAAATCAATAAAACAGAGTTGATCATCTTCATGTATTCCAACTAAATGCATCGTATGAACGATTAGTTATATGAATGGTTTCTTTGTGACATGGGATTAGACGAATGTCGACGATAATTGGTAAATTGTATCGTGACACACACACACGTTTCAACCACAATGACATTTGTTCAAATAAAGCCTACACTTTCTATAGAGGAAAATGTTGGTAGCTCAGGTATCGTAGATGGTGGTCGTTGG
>NW_008752074.1:122792-152713 GCF_000715545.1 Opisthorchis viverrini | reverse complement strand
GACCTTTGTCCTTTCCAGTCCTGGGTTGTGACCTTTATTGATTTGCCTCCAAGGAGTTCCTTGTTTCGTTGTTTGTGAATCCAATATTCGGTCCTCCTTGAGTTTTCCGGTTGAGTTGTTGGTCTTTTTCACGTGCGCTATTCTTTCAGCATCCATTTCCCGTTGACCCTTCATGCATGCTCCTAACGAGAGCCCGTGATTCTACATCATGACATTTGAAACGAAGCTCACAAATGAACACCAGGAGCTATGACTTACTAGGCGTGACAGTATTTCGATCAGTTGTGAAATTATTCACCAAGCCAGGTATTTACGGTGCCATTTTGGACAGTCCCCTATTTCCCATGCAACATTTCTACAAAAAGGGTTTAGATTTTTGGCTCACGAAACCATTTGAAAGAATACCGTTCCGAATAAACTGTCTCATTCCTCGATCAAACCGCCAACAGATTTCCATGAAGTTGAGAGTGAATTTCGTTTGTTGCTTGCTAGCAAGCTAGTTGTGACCTCAGCAGCGTATACTGCACGCTTTTGAGTGTTTTATTCTCCCATAGTAACCCCAATTTCATTCGTTTCCATCTCCGTATATGTATTTTGAAATCTTCATTTATCATTCGAGTTGGCTGGTGATTAAGCATACAATATCTCGGAAAACCATCTTGAAAACTGTCATTATCACCGACACCATTACTTCAGATGTTTTGCTGCCGTACTAATGTAATTTATTTGAAAATCTTATTGTGAAGAGAAGAATAAAACTGGACGACAAGCGGACTTCGTGCTGCGACATCACAATCGTTCCGGAATGACTACATCTCCAGACCTTCGTTCAGACGATCTGGATACAAACTAAAGACAAGGATGACATTAGCACTGACTAACAACCATTCCCTGCAGCGCCTCTAACCAAATTGGTTACCAACCATTCCCTGCAGCGCCTCTAACCAAACGCAGGGGTGTCCACGTGGACTGTAAGCTAAAATGTGAGTCTCACCAGCAGCTTGAAAACTACCCAGAGAGCAACATCAAATTTAAGGGATTCCAAGGTCAACGACAGAGTAACCAATCCATCCAGAAACTGTATTCTCAGTGACCCTTAACCGTACATTTTCAGAAGAGAAGTGCATTTGAAACCTATCCTAGAATGGATGATCATTTACTTGTTTTTCTTTGACAAAACAAGTTGCTCAAAACTGATAAAAAGCAATCGGTGGTCCACTGCCGGTTTGGTCCTTTCTGGAGCTCGTAAGGCAGACTTGGTCCCCGAGTTTTTAACGACCTTAGGTCTTATACCGGAATGTACATAACTAGCGAAAGCTACTCACTTATAAACTACTTAATTGTTAGGAACTTGCACCCAAAATATTGGAACCCTGGTGGCTTGATGGCGTAGCGTGGGTACACAGACTGAAACGTGCCCGCAATCAACTATTGCGTACACGTCTTTTTTTAATGGGTCCGGATAGTCAGACCGGTAAGTACGGACGGTCGGGGCGAACTGTTTGGGCATGTAGGCATGAAAAACACTGATTTTCCGATCTTGCTAAAATTGTGTGGACAATGGGTCTTGAGTGTAATTGCTCAATCGCATTCGCTTTACTGTCCAGTTGGAGCTTACGGTTGACGGAAAACTGGGGTTGCGTCCTTCTAATGAGCCGCAGAAAAACGTACAATATAGAACGCTGTGGAGGAGTTTTCAGTAATCTTGATAGCAGTACGCCTTTTAATATCAAATTAAGTTCGCAGTGAAACACGGGTCAGCGGTTGTGTAGCGTATCCACTCGAAGAATAGTGTAAACAAGATATAGAGTTATATCTACTATCTACGCCAAATCAATTTGCAATAGAGTATATTTCACCAAGTCGTGTGGGATTTTCGTGCCCATATGGCTGGATCACATGCAGCTTCGCTCGTAAAGGGCGAGGCACGCTGTAAAAACCTAACTAGAATGCCCAGATGAAATGTCTGTCATGCGCTGGGTTTTCGGTGGGTAAGCCACGTCACGTCACTCGACGACTCTGCGTTCCGACAGGATACTCAGGGGTCTCTCAAGTACAGTAATTATTCGAGAGATTTACTGCATGAAACGAGGCCGAACTTTTATCTGATGTTTTCTGAATTTTATCACCTATTCGTGTTTTTTTGTTTCGCCTTTTCAGGGGTATTTTTTGAGTTCACAAACCGTACTGGCTGCAGAAACGAAAAAAATATCCACCTTCCGTGAAACAACGAGCAGCTGGCAAGTGAATACGGAGAAGGAGAGCGGAGAAAGGTTTGGCCGCCGAGTAGTATATGAAAATCACAGTGGCCAGAATAATGCGTAATCGAAATATATTGCACTATGTTGATAGAGTACTCCACCTACCGGCCGCGTTTCGACGGAGCAGAAACGGTGGTGCATTTCGCGGAAGCCAGTTGATTTAACTGTCTGACACTCTTGGAAAACTGGCTATTGACCTGAAGCACTACTTGTTGATTGGATGTCTGTTGCTCAGGAAACTTTCCAGCCGATCTGTTGGGGTTCAGTACTTGGGGGCGTTGAGTCAACCGTTCATCAGACTTCCTAACAGGGGGTTGCTTGGTTGCACCTTTTAATAGTGGACCAGAGTTCAAAAAATTTATAGCTTCATCATCACCCTGTTCCAAGAGATTGAGGAGAGAAGTTCGAGGAGTGACACATGATTGGTTGTCAAAACTGGTCCGAGAGGAACGGCTTTTCAGTGCATCCGGAGTGTTCTGAAACCCAGTGGCTCCGCCTGGCGCATTCTGGAAAGGAAGAGTCAGTTGAAATTATCTAATTCATTGAAGATCGGTCGGCGGACTCGATTTATTGGCAATGTGGGCCACTGGTCTACCTGAAGCGGCCCACAATAGGATCAGTTGTTGAACTGCTCTGATTTGGTTTGACTAAAGACCCCCTTAATATTTCAAACATTCTGGAAAATAAGGCTCGCACCAATGCTTCCAAAGACCACAGCGGCGCAAACCGAGCTTATTGGTGGTTAGCACCAGCTAGCCATCAGTGTATGCTGTAGAGGCGCCCTGTGAGTGTCGTGGGCCACCATACCAACTAATATTTTGCTTGTCCACACTTGGTTCGATTGGTGATCCATGGGTCAGGCATCCCGAAAATCCTCTCTGTTGAAGATGGGGAGATTGCCCTTCCCATAAACATCATTTATCAGGTATCCACTGCCAAACTTGGACAGGATGGTGAATTACCGATTGAAAAAAAAACACATTTACAGCTGCAGTTAATGGGTTCTTTCATAATCATCCTCCATAATTACAGCCCACAGTCGCTATGCCTGGTTTCAGCTATTGTCATTGCCGGCGAATATCTTCCACTGTGTATTGATTTGCTGCTACTCGGTCACCTTACAGCAAACCGGGCCACTTTACGCTCTGTGCACGAGATCCATTATCGTCCGCACAATTTCCACAACTGATTCCAATGGTCCAAGGTCGCCCTGTTGTTTTAGCCGACAACCTGAACGCCGGTAATACTCTAAATGCCGGAGATAAGTTGAAAGACGCTAATCAATCCAAATAGTAAACTGATATTGTGCGCAGCATGCGGTTCCCCAGTAAGTGTTTATGGACACAAATGGTTTACGTTCAGACCGATGAACAGTACCCAGTCGACAGAGTACGTAAACAACTCAGAAGAGACGTTGACGTTCGTTTTCAAGTTAAAAGGCAGAAACATCTGTTTAAATTATCCAATAGAGAGGAAAAAGACATTAAAACACGTAGTGCTCGGTTCGTTTGGTTGCCACACATACGGAAACTTCTTCTAGAAGGACCCTCCTTAGTCTTTCGACGAAAGGGATAAAAATAAAAAAACAGCATTTTGTTTTCACTACTCACCAAAAAGGTTCGATTTTCCGGAAGTAAAAGGCACGGGCACTAGTTGGAGCTGAATATTTCCAGTACTGTCAAAACTGATTTACGCGATATTTAGTACTCGGCGTCGTATAGAGGCGGACTGTAAACAAGATGACACAGCGACTGCATTGTACATCGCGTTCATTATCATTCCATCTAGGACTATTAGATTCCTCGTTGCACTTAGCACTGTTTAACCACAATTTTCAGGGACCAAAAGACCTTATCTCCAAGGACGTGTTCGTCTAGGGATACGGACGGCCGGATTACTAGCAACCCAGATGTGCTTTCATCGGGGGCCCTCACACTGCTTAGAGGTGTGTAGATAAATGAGGCTGACCATTTGATGATTTACTGTATCAATAAGGATACTGCAGACCCTTCGATAACCCACGACAGGCTTCTTCTTTCTTGGGGTACACAAGGAGCAAATCTTGCAAGTCTCCACCGACATACGTTCTCATAGAACCCAAGTTGGCTTCGGTGGGAGCCCCTTGCGAATACTGATTATGTCATTTACGATCTTTATCAAATTAACGTACCACTTCATCTCGAATATAATGCAAGCAGAAACAAGAAGAGGCCTTTATTCATCTGAGATCCCAAGTAGTTTTGTAAACGAGTGAACTTTTTAAAAAGCACTCACTCTACCGTACACCTGAAGATTTGCACTTTTGCAAACTAGCAGTTGGACAGTCCGAACGCACGAAAATTTCAACCGTCAGGTTGATAAATAGGTATCTGAAATGCACATCAGTTGGAGTCAGTAAGAGTAGACTATGATTTGAACCTCCAGCACCATCACGTCTAAGCGGAATTCGACCACGACGCAATTGTTCACCACTTCCAGTTTCTGCGAAAGACATTCACTGTTACGGGGCGGTGGGCTCGAAACTGCGACCCATTTTGGCACATTTTTACATTTTGTTAATCACTTCAATGACAGTTCGAATGATCTATATAGGTGAGAGCTGCAGGAGCCCATTCTCTACGAGTCGCCGCATACTAAACACTGTACGTTTGATAGTAAGTCACACAGGCAAGGAACTGTTACCTGCACAGAACAGGTGCAGTGTTAATAATTCTAGGGCATGAAGCACGCACAAGTTGAAGTGACGTACTGATTTGGAAATAGGCTCTCCTTTGTTATTCAGTACCACGAATTGTTCTAGAGGACCATCACTGCCGCACCGACTTGCAACCGATGAACAGTCATACCGATACTGAACAATGTAAGCACTTGGGTCGGCGTAGTGATAAAATTTGAATTCCTTATATCCTTTTTGAGGCCGGATGGCTGGAGTGCATTTGGCCGTTTGGGAAACCGCCGCTGGTCGAGGAGTTGGAGCAGGTCGGGCGAAAAATTCCAGGATTGCATTGCGATCCGTCCAGCCAGACATTCTTGGGGTGGACAGAGACGGCTCCTACCGAGTATAGACAAAGCATTGTGTAAATCAAGCGACAAATACAGCAGAACTCTGCCGGTGAAGGGAAACCGAAATTGTTACCTATCGGAGGAAACCTACCGGAGTCATCGCAGAGGTTGCGGACTTGCTACAGACCCTGGCACTGATGCTCATCACTGTAGGGAGCCAAGCGATGCGTAAAAGTAGGGGACACAATAATCGAGCCAAAGAAGGAATAGTTATGGATGTCTGGAAAGAAGGTAAGCAAAAATGCAAATCATGAATGTCCATTGGATTTAGGTGGCGCATTGTGCTTTTCATAGTGCGGCGTTTTTCTTTTACTTCAGTCGATTTTACATAAGTAACATCACTGGCACATGTTGCTGCGGAAACCAAGCAGAAATTATTTCTGATGAATTAAGCCAGCGGTAGGTGGGTAGCGGAGGACACCCGATGTGCTACAAACCGGTTTCGGTGAGCAATATTAAAGTAATGTGTGGCGCCGTACCGCATGTCAAACAGCCGCACGGTGGATCTGCCGATGGATTTCAGGCTGCATGGTTGCCCTAGTGTATTTTACATGTCCTTCAAATACAAGGTACTCCAACAGAGGATGGAAAGAGATGCCTGTTGGCCCCGTTGGCGGATAGCACGGAAAATAAAAGACTTGGTGAACGCTATAAATTTTGGGTGGATTGGAGGGCCATTTCGGTTTATCTCACTGGGTGGTATCCCATACACGGATCATGGATTGAGTGATTGACAACTAAATAGAATGCAGAGAACTATTTGGACAGTGGGGAGCTGTTGGATAGGTTCAGTGAACAACGAGATGGTAGAATCGGTGATACTCTCCGTTTGCACAGATCTAAGATTGGCTTAAAATGGTTCTTCTCAAGCTTTTAAATCAAACGTTTGATCAACAAGGTGGTAAAAAGATGCGGGGTCGATTTCAGGAGCCCTATGTCTAGTTTGTGATTCATTCTGAAGTGCATGAAAAGCGCTCATTAACGGCAAATTCACAAAAGTGCACTAATAACTGATTGACAGACAACCATGTTAGTTCACTTGAATAAAGCCTCTAATAGAAAACGTGGAAAAGTGCATATACAAAGGGGAGATAAGGTTGGCCGACTGCAGTTGTCTGAGGCACCTACACCCCCTAAACTCGGCCACCATGTCGTTCACTGCCTCAAGCTAGGTACGGGGGGTATCGCGTGGAACCAATCCAGAAGGCTAAACAAAATCAACAAAATCAAAAAATCGTAACAGCCACCGCTGTCTTTTTGACTGTCAAAATCTTTCCATATCCAGCTTTCCGCCACTCCGAATCGGGCACAAAAATGAGCGCTCTTCCTTTCGGGTAGTAACTGAGTCTGTGTAACATACGGCATAGCGACCTCAGCTTGCCGGTCTGGAAGCATTGCTTGAGTTATTGTTTGAAAGCTGTCTGTATCACCTGAGAGCAACTTCCTGATCGCCTCATTCCAAATCCACTGGTTCCAGCCAAACGCAGATACAGCTATGAAACATAGGTGATAACGTTCTGAGGATGTCTCGTGTCCTCCGTCCGAAGTGACCAGACCTTGCAGGCGTACTATTGTCTCAGCCCGGACCGTCGGCTATTATATGCGTGTTCTGGGACTAAGTGGTACGTCCTTTGCGAGGAAAGTGACGAAAATGGACAAATAAGCATTCATGCACTGACGTGAAAGCTAATGCAACTCTCGAGATACTGCGGTGTTTCACAACCTTGACTATCATTCCTTGAATTCTCAGAAGCCTGTCCAATGACCTACGTCCCGCAGCGTGACTTTGCACTCCGTGAGCAAAAAGCACTTGCCAAACAGCTGTACGACCTTGGCCGTTTTCCTTCGTGCTTTTCGTTCTTTTTAAAATGTGTGAACAAAATCATCTGCGTATTCCAAGTCAATAAGAGCCTTATTTAGATTGACCTGAACAATGGAGTTCCGGGGATTTTTAGTGTTTGCCTCATTCGTTCATCAGTGACCGAATCTAACAAAACTTTTGACACAGCTGCTTGTAAAAGCGGTTTCAAAAAGTTCTTCGTATTCTCCCACGCATGCGAATAAAAAGAGCTTACGATATTCACGAATTACTACTATAACAACTACTGTCGCACAAGCGTACTGAATAAAACTCAGTCTGCAGAGTCAAATGCACTCTCAAGGTCAAGCAATACCACGACTGCAGAGTGCCTGTACACCTGCCATTGCACTAACTCTTGATCAAAGAGAAAACACTGTCCACAAAACGCCTTCTCAACTGTATTCTCGCTTGTTGTTCCCGAGGATGTCTTCACGCACCCTAGTAAGGGAACGTAAGACACTTGACACAAAGAATGTGATTATAAATTGATCAAACTGGCTTCTTTGGATTACCACCTCCAATGGGACCACACTACTCTCAACTGACCCGTGATGGTTGTGACGGTCACTTTATTCCAGATAAAATCGAATAAGTTAACCACCAAAAGAATATTCCCTTTCATCTTTAAACATAGAGAACTGAAGTTCCCCAGGACCAGCAGATTGGTAATGCTTGAGAAACAAAAGGCACTCAGGTATTCCGGGAGCCATTGGAGGTTTTAGATTTCGAGTCGGGCGCCTTGCTTTAAGTTGAGGATCCGATTGCACAAATAAGGACGGCCAGTTTTTCCTTTTTGAAAGGGTTCAACAAAGAACATGGACGCTTCTCTTTAGAGGCACAGGTGCCCTTTTTACAAATGATTGTCTCTCTCACCAGGAGTACATTTGAGCCTATTATGCAAATCAGTCGGGTTGAGTGCAAAAAGCGCCTTGGAGAACAACAGCGGGTTAGTGATTAAGGCGAAGAATGTGGATATTAGACTGCCACTGGTAGTGCGATATCACCATGTCGGTGAGTACCTCCGACCAGTGGTGTGGTGAGCCTTTGATACCACATCCCTGCAGGTGGCATGCACCAGAACAGCCGAAACCTGGTGTTGTTTTTCATGTGTCGTCTCTGGGTCACGTGTTATCCACCCTATGGTGTCTTCCACTCGGAATCTGCGTCAGCAAGCATGCAATCGATCACCTGGCCAATGGCGCGCGTTGCAAAACCAGCGTGTATACAGCAGCCAAAACAACCGGTCGGTGGAAACAAGTTGCTTTATTGTAAAAACCATATGTTGCACTTATAAGTGCAACCTTAATTAAGGTTTGTTAATTTGATGTCCCCATAATGCATGTATTTTGAAGTTGCTGACGGCTTAATGCCAGCAACCTTTTCTTCCTCAAAGCACACTGACCAGGCTTGACACTCGTTAAAGAATATTGGGAGCACTGCCTCCATGCAGACACATCCTTACACCGACGGAAAAATGCCACGCTGGCGGTAGATGTGCATTTTGGTGTATCAGCTATAAAGTGTACGGTGGTTCCAGCTGCTACGGTTTCAGTCACCGGAAAATGGATTAGCATGGGAACTATGACCATTCACAGCGGGCGATGATTTGATAGGTTATTTTACAACATATACTCCTTTGAGAAATTGGGAACCTGGTAAAAAGGTTTGAAAGCGCAAGGACTGATGCGGGAAAGCCACTGACTCCACGGTTGAGTCATATCTGACAGGGGCATCAATAACAAGCAAAATAATGATCCCGTTGCAAAACGTTTCTGATGCCCACCTGCCATGGCAACCAAAGGAAGCACGAGGGCAGAGGTACTGCAAGATTATCCAAGCCTAGTTGGTGTAGCTTGGGTGGATTCAAACCAAAGATCTTCCCGTCAGTAATTTCGGGCCACAATCGCCAACATATCTCAAGCTTTCAGCATCAGCATTATGAGTTGATTCCAGGGTTCTGAATTCTTGGTGGTGGCAGTTCATTGATCAATGCTTTCAAAATATGTTGCTGGCCATGTATTGCCCACTGTTCGGTTGCCTTTACTCAGAATGGAGCTGGGCAAAGGGGGCTGTGCAAGGAAGAATGTCCTATGGTGTGTGAAGTACACACCAGTGTAACCTATTCAGCGTGAGTAATTCACCTATAATTTTTGGCTGCTACCTCTAGAGATAGAAGGTACGTTCATAAATTTGCCTACCCACATAAGTTTACTTATAAACAGTTGTGCCACACCGATAGATAGTTGTCGCATTAGAGAGATACCGTCGAGGAGCTTGTCAGAAACCTAACGTGAGTTTGAATCCAGTGGCACAGTATAGTCTGCTGTGGCGATATCCGCTTTTATAGATCCTAAACATGGTTTGTGCGCGCAGCGGATGAACAAAAAATGTTGGCATTTGATAATCAGTGACTCCGAAGCTTTAGTCCCGTCTGGTGAATTAGCGGTGCACTTTGGTAATCCGCTGCTTCACACACCATAGTGGCTCTGATGCTCTGAGACGCCCGGACTTGTAAAAACGTTCCGTTTTGTCTTATTAGGCGCAAACACTGTCTGACCTGACTGTGTGTTGGACAAGCTGGAGTTGTTGTAAGGCCAAAAACCCACAGACGCTATTGAGCATTAGTTTGTTCCGGGCCGAATCATGTTGGGCCAATATTTACGGTTTGAGAAAGCCTTTCTGCGTCTGATGATCAAAGCTAGCGCGTCTCGATGCATAAGCCCGTCTGAGGACACAGGAGTCGGTCTAGTTGGCTCTGTGCCATGCCGCATTTTCCCACTCAAACCTGGCGCTACATCACATAGATAATCGTGGTAATAATCCTTTCATGTTGTATAATGAGGATCTGGAGGATATAATGATCCAGTTTGCTGCATAGGTTAATTCAGGTAGAGCTCTAAGATATTTGGGATACCGAGCATATATCTAGGAGAGATTTTCCAGCACATTTTGCACCGAGGAGTGTATTCTGAAATTCAACAACTTCCCAATGTTGTTATAGCTGTGAAGCTACCTAAAGAAAGATTCGAATACAATATGTCATATGATAAACACATATAAGCAGGTAAAGTCCAGATTCAATTACATTACACAACAATGTTTTCTAATTCGAGGTATTTGTTGGCCTCAAAAGTTTGCTAATTTAAACAAACCACCTGAACTTGGAAGCCACAGAAAGGCGCCTAAAACATAGGGAAACATCCTGACAAAGTGGCAAAGTCGAAAGCATCATGGTGAAGGCGGTTGCCACTTGACGGACTCCCTGATTGACCGGGTTTCCAGGTCTTCAATGAGACGACGCGAGCAAGTCACTTGCGAAAGTTGATTTACGTGTGTACCAGCAGCGGCGCTCAGTATTCGCAAAATGGAATTGAATTTTCGATAGCTATGATGTGTCCATAATGGAATAAAATGGAGGAGCAACTGGGTTGAGAGTATCATTTTTCAATTTTGAGTCCCATTTAGACACGCCGAGGTCTTCTGAGTTTTGTGCCTTTGTAACACTACGTATTTCATCAATTGCATAATCGTTTTTTGTTTGAATACGAAAAACTACAAAACGCGCGCTTGTACAATTTCACAGAATACAAGCGTGATCACGTGCTACGATTCTGTCTTCTGAGTTCGCTCGCGCTGGCAGTGGTCATTCGCGAGTCTCATATGCCCTCTCTGGTGTCAAAACATTTCAGACCATCTTCGGAATCTATTATATGTGGGAACTGTTCAAAAGAAGACCCCTAGACAACTATGATCGGATTATTGTTTATTAGCTGATCTGGGACAACGACGAACTTTTTAAAAGTGAACAATTAATAGTGAGTTTTTCCCATCTGACCTCTTTGTTGCTGTATATCGTACCTAGCGTTATTATTTTTATTTCTTTGCCACACACTCCTGGGTAGCTAGGCCACTACAAATTTGGTGAGCCCGAGTATTTCTGGATACATTTTTGAAAACTTTTCCTTTCAAGTTGTCGTGATTTTGTTTCTTTTGCCCGGTCATTATAGAGGCACACTTTGATTTATCGGATTAAGTCGAGAATGCAATTAGCATACGTTTACCAGACTATAATCCACGCAACCCCAGGGTATGATTCGACCAGGCTGAGGCCAGTTTTACTGATGACGCATCACTTCCCAAGCCACCGAATTTCCTATATTGTCCAGCATCTTCCTTGTGATGTAACAACAGAAGTAGATCTGTTGGAAGATATTTCCAAGGAAAATTCTTATGACGCCCTTCGAGCGGCCATCATCAGTAGGACAGGGAAGTCAGAAAACAAAATTCTACGGGATTTATTCACCACTGTCAAACTTGGTGACAGATCCCAATCACAACTTCTTCGCCACATATGTGGTCTCTTCTGCAGCCATAAGCTAGCGGTGGGAATCACAGCCTGGCTATTGCTTGATAAACTATCACCCTCAATATCTCGCGTAATCAGCGTTTCCGTTGATGACCACAGCTAGAAGCAGTTAGCTCAAATGGCCCATAAAATCCACAAACCCTACCCTAGTAACCCCATAAACTCTGTCTCCCGCCCTGAACACACCGCATCTACAGATTTCAATCCGATTCTCGCTTCCATATCGCAACTACGGGCTAAGTTTGATACAATGACCGATCGTCTACAACGACTAGAGACAAGCAAGCTTCGACCATGTTCACGATTTCGATCATTGTCTCGCGCCCGGTCCTCTTGGTGCTCGTATCACAAATTTTCGGTCCTCAAGCACGCAAATACCAATCGCCTTGCGTCCCAACACCCCTTTAAACACGCCGGCCGGACAATGACGGTGACGACTGTCTGTGGCCCTCCTCGCGCTAGTCGCCTATTCCACATCACCGATCGTTTACGTGGTCTACGTTTCATCTTAGATACGACAGCTGAAGTTACCACATAAGGATTCACTTCCCGATTTGCTTCTTATCAGTTACAAGCCGCTAACGGTACCCGCATCGCTACATACGTCCAAATACCTATCACTGGTGCAGACTTCCTGACCCACTACGACCTGTTAGTCGAAGTTCGACACAAACGCTTCTTGGACTTGCTAGCTTTCCATTCAGTCAACGGATGTAGGGCCTCAACATCATCCACAGGTATCGGAGTTATCTTATCGGGTCCGCTTTTTGCTGACATACTTGGGGATTTTCCAAACCTTACTCATCCATGTCAGTACGCCCAACCGGCCACTCATTCCGTCGTTCACCACATCCAGACGAGAGGTCCACCTGTCCATACCAACCACCGCCGACTTCATCCGGATAAGCTACAAATCGCAAAACACGAGTTGGATCACATGCTCGAACTTGGCATCATCCGCACTTCATCGAGACATTGGTCGTCACCCCTACATATGGTACCCAAGAAATCTAAAGGTGATTGGAGACCTTGTTAAGATCGCCGTTCTCTCTATGGCAATGGCCCATAAATCCACAAACCCTACCCTAGTAACCCCATAAACTCTGTCTCCCGCCCTGAACACACCGCATCTACAGATTTCAATCCGATTCTCGCTTCCATATCGCAACTACGGGCTAAGTTTGATACAATGACCGATCGTCTACAACGACTAGAGACAAGCAAGCTTCGACCATGTTCACGATTTCGATCATTGTCTCGCGCCCGGTCCTCTTGGTGCTCGTATCACAAATTTTCGGTCCTCAAGCACGCAAATACCAATCGCCTTGCGTCCCAACACCCCTTTAAACACGCCGGCCGGACAATGACGGTGACGACTGTCTGTGGCCCTCCTCGCGCTAGTCGCCTATTCCACATCACCGATCGTTTACGTGGTCTACGTTTCATCTTAGATACGACAGCTGAAGTTACCACATAAGGATTCACTTCCCGATTTGCTTCTTATCAGTTACAAGCCGCTAACGGTACCCGCATCGCTACATACGTCCAAATACCTATCACTGGTGCAGACTTCCTGACCCACTACGACCTGTTAGTCGAAGTTCGACACAAACGCTTCTTGGACTTGCTAGCTTTCCATTCAGTCAACGGATGTAGGGCCTCAACATCATCCACAGGTATCGGAGTTATCTTATCGGGTCCGCTTTTTGCTGACATACTTGGGGATTTTCCAAACCTTACTCATCCATGTCAGTACGCCCAACCGGTCACTCATTCCGTCGTTCACCACATCCAGACGAGAGGTCCACCTGTCCATACCAACCCCCGCCGACTTCATCCGGATAAGCTACAAATCGCAAAACACGAGCTGGAACACATGCTCGAACTTGGCATCATCCGCACTTCATCGAGACATTGGTCGTCACCCCTACATATGGTACCCAAGAAATCTAAAGGTGATTGGAGACCTTGTTAAGATCGCCGTTCTCTCTATGGCCCCACTATCCCAGGCAGGTATCCCATCCCACACATCCACGATTTCGCACGTACCCTATGCCATACAAACATCTTCTCCAAACTCGATCTCGTAAGAGCATACTACCACATACCAGTAGCCCCGGATGACATTCCTAAAACAGCCATCACAACACCGTTTGGTCTTTTCGAATTCACGCGTATCCCCTTTGGTCTTCGAAATGCAGCCCAAACGTTTCAACGTTTTATGGACGAGGTTTTACGTGGCTTACCGTTTGTGTATGCCTACCTTGACGATGTTTTAGTCGCTAGCACCTCCCCAGCTGAACATGCAGCTCATCTCAGAGCAGTGTTTGAACGTTTTTCCACTTACAACATACGTTTGAACATTGACAAATGCTTATTCGGTGTTACTAGCCTGGATTTTCTTGGTCACCACATTGACGCCACAGGTATTTCACCGTCCCCCGATCGCATTTCGGCCCTAGAGTCTTTTCCCACCCCCACCACTCTCACCCAACTTCGTCGTTTCATAGGTACCATCAACTACTACCGGCGATTCATCCCTCACTGTGCAGATATTTTGCAGCCACTGACCGATTTACTTGGCTCCAAAGAGGAATCTGTTACTTCGCCCCCCGCCGCCATTGCCGCTTTCGAAAGAGCCCATCAAGTCATTGCTCAGGCCACAAAGTTATCTTTCCTCGATACTCACGAAAGCACAAAGCTGATTTTGACAACTGATGCTTCGAACGCTGCCGCCGGTGCCGTGCTTCATCAAGGTGTAAACAACATATCTCAACCACTAGCGTTTTTCTCGCAGAAGATGCAGGCTGCCCAAACGCGTTACAGTGCTTTTGGTCGTAAATTACTCGCAATTTACCTTGTCATTCGCCATTCCCGGAAACTTGTTATAAGTTTTACGATTCGAACCGACCATAAGCCACCCACGTATGCCTTTAACACATATCCTGGTCGATATCCACCACGCGAGATACGCCATCTCGACTACTTTTCACAGATTAATACCGACATTCGGTACACTCCCGATTCGGACAATGTCGTCGCAGATGCACTATCCCATCCTGGCAGAGACGTTCTTCACCCCTCCACGCAGTTGGACCTAGTCAAGCTGGCGAACCATCAGCATGGTGATCCCAATTTTTTACCATCTTCATCTCAAGTCTCTTCATTTCCCTTTACCTCCAATCCGGAACCATTTTTTGTGATAAGTCTACCGGCCTAGCTCGCCCGCTCGTCCCCATAGCCTTGCGACGAGTTGTTTTTGACCACTTCCATGGATTTTCTCATCTAGGAATCAGAGCAACCAGGAAGCTGATTATTGCACGCTTTCTACGGCCCTTCATGAATAAGGATCTGATATCCTGGGCCAAACAGTGCATCGCCTGTCATTGTAGTAAAGTAACTCGGAATACGAACTCGCTTATCGGTCCATTTGCTTTTCGTGATGATCGATTCACACACGTTCATCTCGAAAACCTGCGCGGTGCTTTCAAAATCGTTTTCGTTTTACCTCGTGCAAATTTGTGCAAGTATGTTCTTCATTATCAATCCATTCACAGCGTACACACGAGTCATTGTTGAATTTTATCACTCTAGCTTCGATTTTGAGAGATACTCGAGTTAGTTTGCGCTCACTATCTGTTTTGCTTGCAGTACTAACTATAACATAGATTTATATCAATTGCTCTATGCAGCCATTGCTAGTCCACAACTGATGTGGGCAGCCATGAACCCCTGACCAAAGCCACAGCCGCTGAGTCAGATGTGCGGGGACAAGTGGGGAAGCCAAACTCCAGCTCCACTCGGTCAAAAGCGGTCTCTCCGCTTGTGGACACAATATCACCCAAGACCCCGACAGCCAAAGCCACAAACGTGACTACAATTAACCGGAAAATCCCTCGTATATCCAGTTGGCCACGCTGATCACCCGCGGATCGATGGTCCACACAAACACTAAATAAAAGCGACTGCAGTCAAACAAGCCACATAAGATTCACCAGATAAGAAAACTGCTGGCTGTCTCCAAGGTGCAGTCCTACGCGAAAACGAGCCTCATGGGAGCGCCACCAAAAGCGTTACTTCTTGGTGCCGCCACCCAGCGCTCAGGGCCTCACAGAGACCCTTTCCCGGTCAAACCGCGGCAAAACACCCAAGAATCCAGGTAGGCGCAAGCGTGCCGCAAATCTTTGATCAACAGCAAATCCGGTCGCCAAGACGTCGATGCTGAAAAAACTACAAGCAACAATGTCAGAATTTTTTGCCAAAGGGGAAGAAATCCGCCCCCAAAGCAAAAAGGCCCGAGCAAACCGGCTCTCATGGGGCGAAAAAAACCTTGCAAGCGAGATGCACTCCTAGAAACAACGAAGAAAGGCATCACACGAGGATGTCTCAGAGGCCCCTTTAGAGCACTGTACTCAAACCCGCGGCAAAACTATTAAGTCTGCTAACCTCCTGGTCTCTCAACTTTCGGCTCCTAACCCTCGGAGGCAGCAGGGACAATGTTGAAATGCTCGTCCACAAACTGCCACAGACTTTTCAACAAACCATGCGATATAAAGCAGTCAGTTTGCGTTAAACAACCGTCTATAATCGCACTCACAAAAACCTGGCTTACACCAGATGTTTCTGACGCGGGGATTTCGATAGGCGGTCACTCTAATTTTCGAGCAGACACAAAACGCTCCACTAGGACACAGGGACCACTGTGTGCTGACCTTTGATTTCATCTACTGTTGGGCCAGAAACCCCGAAACTCAAACGTGGATTTGAGACCTCTGCCATGCAGACTTCTCAGGAATGCGCATTTTCTTGACGAATTTAGACTGCGACCAGCTTAAGTGGAATAATTATATAGGACCATCGTCCAGAAAGTCCACGAGACTGACGCAATGTTCGTCCAAGGCCACAGGCTGCTAGAAAGGAATCGGCGACTTCTGAAAAAGAGGTCCCAACACTTTTTCACAAGGTTGACTACATAAAGTACAGAGATCAGCTGGCATTTCGTAAAATTCACTGTATATCAGAAATCCGCCAATGGAACATGCGAAAACCATCCACCATCCTGGACCTTGCTCGGAAGAACAAAAACGGATTGTTCAAGTACATGAGCCATCGCTGCAGAAACAAGCCATCTGCGTTCTCCTTTATGGACGGAAACGGAGAGCCAACGAGTCACACAACAGTGATATCCGAGGTTTACAGAGAACATTTTGCGCGTCTGTACTCAGCCCCAGCGTCTTCGCGAAATCCACTTTTCTCGAGGCGTAACTACGGACAGCCTTTACCGACTTGGTCTTCACGGTGGTGGACATTCGTCATCTCTTGCACGAGAGCAATCTAATATTCGCGTTGGGGCCCGACGATATCGATCCAAGGATCCCGAAAGAAAGGTCCTCCACACTGGCAAATCATCTACACCTGGTGTTTCGTCAGTCGCTTGACGAAGGCCGACTTCCTTCTGCTTGGAAGGAAGCGATTGTCACGCCAATCTACAAAACTGGTGACCGACTGTCGCCTGGCAGCTATAGGCCCACAAGCCTCACTAGCGTGCCGTGCAGGGTGATGGAACCCATTCTGAAGCGACCTATTTTAGATCACCTTGCTCCCAGCAACCTGATATCTCCAGCTCAACACGGATTTCTCCCAAACCACTCTTGCGTGACAAACATGCTCGTGTTCATTGACAGCTTAACCCAAGCCAAGGACGAAGGACTCACATCGGGTGCCATATTTTTCGACTTCTCAAAAGCATTTGATAGGGTCCCACGTGTCCCGCTGCTCCACAAACTCGAGTCTTACGGGATTGAGGGGAAAATCCTTCGCTGGATCAAGGCGTTCCTATCAGACAGATCATTCCGAGTGAGAAGAGACTCGACTTACTCTTCTCCAGCGCCGGTCTTCATTGGAGTTCCTCAAGTTTCCGTCCTGGGAAAAGTGCTGCTTCTGATCTGCGTCAACGACCTCCCAGACTTTCTTGCGAGTCCATGTCTACTTTTTGTGGACGACTGGAAATCCCGGAGTACCAATGCCAGTGTCCTCCAAATGGATGAAAACGCTGCCAAGCAGTGGTCGTTGGTCTGGCATCCTCATCTAAATGACGAAATGTGCGTCCGTATATCGTTCGGAGGAGACTCAGCGAATGCCTTTTTATGCATTTTGAGATGGGACCAGAAAACATCATGAGGAGAGACGCCAAATTGTATTTGTCCTTCTCACTGCACCATGAGAAATCGGTCCAAAAGTTATCAACCATTTACGATGATTAGACGCACTTTCTTCCGTACCACTCGCATGGACTGCCAAATACACTATGTAGGCATACGTCAGACCGCTCCTGGAATACGCGAACCAAGTTGTCTACTCAGGACGCACGAAAGACGTCACCCTCATTGAGGATGTCCAGCGAGCCTTTACGAGAACGGATGCTGGTCTCAAATCCGTGGACGACGAAAGGCGTCTCGCGATGCTTGATCGCCTTCTCCTGGAGTACCGTCGCCCCGAGGGGACCTTATTTTTATTTATGCTCTGTTTCAACAAAGCTTGGCCTACAGGGTTTCACCGCTGACCCAGAAAATACTGGGCGGGGACGTATTAAAAAGATTTTTAAGCTCATAGTGCACACATTCAATAGGCAATTTTTTTCTCATTTCGGGTATTAGTTGCGTGGAATGAACTTACTCCGACGTTTGTCTACGCTCCTTCTAGAACCCGGTTCAAAGCTCTACTAGACATCTATTTATGCGAATCATCGCACTGGCATGCATAATGCCCCACGCTGAGAACATAAAGAGCAATGCTACACCCTTTTTCATTTGTGCCTTTCAGGTGGACGACAGGCACTGACCGACAAGAACAAAAGCGACCCGGGAAACTTGGGCAATTGCCTCGATCTTGTGTATCAGTCTGTAGTGGATAACGTGAACAGATACCAGTTCAAAGTAGTGAAATCAAGTGAGAAAAAATAGGCGAGATGATACAACTCACAGTTCGATGGTACGGTTAGTTTTTACCGCCACAATAAATCCAAATCGATCTTCTTCCTGGAATCTTCCTTGATATATTCCTAGATACTTTCTATCCCGTCGTAGTCTGAAAGGTAGATCACCGCTCGTTAATTCACTGCCAGCGTAATTCGACACGGCAAGAAGGGACCACGCCTTTCACGAGGTACAGAATTTGTATTGTGTCATATTTCTTTTTGTGTTCATTTAAACAAAAGTTATTCGGTATGAAGAGAAGAGGAATAAGCTGAGATTTTAGTGAGAGATAGAAAGTGGTACAATTTGAGTAATGATAAGTTACAAAGGAAGTACTAATGTACGCTGATCAGAAGAATCGCCACAAGTCCGTGAATCCGTGAATCTGTAAATGTCACTATAATGTGAAAATCGGACATTCTTTTGGGAAAGATACAGTCCATACAAATCTCTTGAAGTGCCGCGTTGACGCGGACTGAAACTTAGGAACATTTGGTAGGCAACCACTGACTTCCAGCCTTTCCCGATTGCTGGCTTCCTGACTAGCCCAGTATCGTATAACACAACTTTACCGGCCTGCCGAAACGGACAACAAAATTAAGTGGAAATGTCAGGCATAAGAATATTTGGCGTATGTTTTTTGCATGTCAGTCTTGCGGGGCACGGACGTCATAGAGGACATCGCATGAAGGTTTCAACGTGCGGGTCTTATCCACGGCGTTGCGAACATCAAGTCGGCAGTGGAAAAGACATTGAATTCTGTCGACATTCCGCTTTATGTTAAGCAACGGTGTTATTGCCGGCTCTCAGAGCCCTAGTGAGGTCCGTTCAGCAACCGTGAGGCAAAACTGTTTTTCGACGCAAATCTTCGAGCTCCTTTCAGCGCCCACTCCACGCAGTGGGATTGCTTTGAGCAAATTTCTGAAACAATATATCGTTTCCAAGAGGCACGCCGTTAACCTGGACTGTTGCGTATGACATACTGCTGGGTTTGGTATTTGAGAGGAAGCTTGCTGCGATAGTCAATTAGGTTTACTTTTTGGAGTGTCACGCTATTCACTTGCCCCAGAATCCAATGCCCGCTTATTTACGGGAAAGATTTACCTGGAAATAGTTCGACGTACATTGCCATGATCAAAACTACAAATTAATGCAACCCGTCTGGAGTGACTAACCAGAAGTATTTTGGCAAATGATAACTACGGATTTTGGAGGAATTGGTGTTTCACTTTCTGGTAGAATAAATGGACCTGGCTGTCCGTTTTCTGAGGCATCGGCGGTCTCTGTTTTCAATGTGGCCACCAATATCGTTCTTCATGGATCATCGGCCGCAACCTTGCATTTGCAGATTAATCAGAACATACTACGTGAAATTGAATACTGAAGTCCGAGTGGCGGATCCTCACGGCTGAATACTGTTTTGAACGCTGAGCGCGGACCCATGACTTATGAACGCATAATGGGAGGAACGAGCAATTGGAATACTTGAAGGGGTTGACGACTGATCACTTTTTGTTTTGCTTCCACGTGTAAATCTTGTTTGCTGTACAATGTCAAAAGCTACCAACAGTTTCCAACAAGAGTTGCGAGACTGCCACTATGGCACATTCTGAGGGGTCAACAAGAATGGTATGTAACACTTTAGAGTTATGGTTCTGTACAAAGGAAATAGAAGCCAACACGTTTTAGTTTGTCCACCGCGTCCAGAATACCGAAGAAACTTTTATTACTGCTGTAGAATAGGCCGCTGTTGAACTGAGATAAATTGGCAAAATGTTCGCATTTGTTTACTAAAGACTGTCGTCGTGTTTGGATAATCACCGTAGAAAATCAACGATGGAGTGAAAGCCCAATCGATAGCAGATGCTGTCACGAACACTCGGCTTTCAATTTCTATGGCTGCGGTCATATCTGCGATGAACTCGGTAACTTCCGATATAAACCGAATGACATGTGTGGTTTAGACTTGATGGTACGTTTACTAGTAAATGGCACGTCCGACGTCTGATTAGGATGGCGCTTAGTTAGTTGAATGCGATGGTATCCTTAGCAGCTGAGATGCCACCCATATTCTCCGAAAGACGTCAAACCAATTTCCGCAGTAGAAATTGTCACTGTTATAAGAGCTCACCATTTCACTCGGTATTTGCAATAGCTTTTGGTCACCCAGGATTTTCTGCTGTTCTAGGCATGGACGATTCTTACTTGCAAATCAATACACGTAACGAAACGTTAGTAAAGGTCCTGGTGTTTTCGACAGCTGACGGCCCCTCTCACCGGGCCGAAAATGTGCGGCGGTGATCCATACAAATTTCGGTGGTATTTTATTCTACAATCCATATGGATCAAAACAGGGCAAGCTATTTTATAGGGTACGCAAGACATAAGGAGTAAAGTTGACGAGTGGAACGTCAAGTAAATTGACTAATCCTTTCGTGAATTCGACCCAACTTAATCACTGGTGAGTTCGGCCAAGGTGACGCATCCGAACAGAATTTCGGTCCCTCATCCCGCATTTCGTTTCAACATGAAATCAAAGCAACCTAGCTATGAGCCTGACTGTGCCCAACTGGAAACATCCGCAATCCAACTTGTTATTCATGTAGGAGACTGAATCAGGGATATAGAAAGTATACAAATAAGGCCCTGAATTGCTCCACTGGTGTGAATATTTTGGCCCGGCTAACATTGAACTTGGAATCTGAGCTACTCGTTGTAAAGGTTAGGCACACGTAGAAGATCATCAGCCTGTTTTTCATCCGATTTGTAGGAGTGACGACCTGTGCTTTCCTGATATGATTACGTAAACAACAGTAGTAGAAATGACAAGGTGCAGTCCTTTACCGAACATAATAAGGTTGCCTGTATGCAGCTACAACTGGGACCTTCAAAACACAAAATTGTGTGCACGTTTTGCAACGCAGCTTGAAAAAATGCCCGCTATTAGTTGCTGAGCTCTTTTCAAAGCGAAATAAATCCTTTTTAAAAGTTCACGTTAAGTAAACACGATAATAGGAACAATTAAGCAAACATTTAATTTGGTTAAGAAGGCTGTGTTGCAGCTGGTATGGAGGTGAATCCAGAGTCAATCAAACTAGACCCAGCTGACGGCAAAAGTGGTACCGCCTAACTAACACCGCAGAGGTCACAAAAATTTCACGTTGGATAATTAATTATAAATCTTGAACTAACGGAAAATAACCGGACGGCCGTGCAACGGAAGTGGTTGAATCACCATACTTTTGTTCGCAACCTCAGGTTGCATCGGTAAAAAATCCGTTCACGAAGATATCCAATGTAACGACTGCACAACAAATATGAGGAACCAAATGCGTCCAATCAATCATTTCTGCTGTCATTTTGAACGATGTGTTCAAGAATAATACTGCCGATGTTCTGCGTACCCCTATGCAATGAATGAGCGATGGTCCGAAATCCGCTGGAGTAAACCGTCACTTGCAGGTAAGGTGGTAAAAAATGAATGAGTTGGAGGAGAATGGAAATCTGCCTTTTAGACACAAAGTTACCAGGGATGAGCTCGCCCCACTGCGTCCAAATTGGCAGCTGATAGTTGGAAAAATCCTTTGATTGAGCAATGGAAGTACTATGTATCTAATAAACGGAACGGAATGGAATGGAAAAATTCTTTTTTGGATGGGCTGGCATGTTTAGTCAATCACTGTGTATAAGTGGAAAACTCCATAGAGTCGTCTTATTTGAGACTACTTTCGATGCTGTTTAAATTGTCTACCGAGAAATTCTGACTGCAGATGGCTTGAGACCGATAAAAGAACCGATGCGAATTCCAGCAAAGTGAACATCAAAATTGTGTTTAGTGCCCGACTTAAGTGTTCCTCAGTATACACTTTCATTACTCGTTCCTAAACTTTTGTGTTATAACCTCAAGTACATCAACGCAAACTAAGTAATCTTTCCGATTCCACTTTTAAAGCGTGGTGAAGGATGTGCATAAGTGAACTGAGCAAATAGGTATGGTTGGTGATCAAGTCAGGAGATACTGAAGCGTCATTCACACTCAAACTGAGCAGTTGAATTACACAAGACTCAACTGTTAATCGCCAAAAATGAAACCAAAGGGAATCTTGTTGATCCGCAATTTATCAACAAAAAACATCAATCACGAAAAAGCCCTACGTTGAGTGTACATTTCAAAATAAGTTTTTCACCAATAGTGTTTTGATGGGGTTCAAAGAGAATGTTTGCGGAAAACTTTGATGTGTTTACTCAGAGGTGGATTTATGGAGACAATTTATGGAACAATCACAGAAAACAAGTTTTGTTCGCTACCTTCTTCGTTCTCATGACTATTCATGTATAATGGGTCAACGTCGAGTGAGCACAGCAAGTCTTTGCAGACTCTAAAACCACCTCTTTGCGTACCGTGCGAAAGAATCGTGTTGTGTTTTGTAAACTATTAAAGTCTGGACTCATTTTTGTGTAAAACTCTTGCAAATTCTTCAGGTTTTCTGAATCAGCTTTTTCAATTACGGAACGGACGGAGAGCTGGTGCCCAGGTCTGTGCAATGTGGTATGAAGTTATATGTCCAGCCAAGTTGAGACAAAAGTGCACAGAGTAGATGAGGCATTTTATTCCATTTAGTACATACCATCATGTAGAATACTTCAACGTATTCGGGAGAGCCCACTTGAGTGACGCGCAAAATCACAAGCCAGAAATTTTGGATTCTTGAGGTTTATCAAAAATGCGGTACTACATTTATAAAGTATGTAATAAAAGGAGCATATACCTCACTACATTTATAAGTATGTAATAAAAGGAGCATATACCTCAAATTATAGGGTCCTCCGTCCAAATTGTCGCACAATGTAGTGCAAGTCGAAAGAAAGCCCGGAGAAGATAGCAAATTGATCTTAGTTTGCGACGCACGCCTGGGTACAACACGTGGTAACGCAAGTAGGTCAAAAAGCTTGCGTGAAGAATGGCCGACAAAACTGGTTTGACAAACCAAAGGTTAAAGTTTGTGAGGGGTTAGAAAATGTAAATAGAGTCCATGGGGTAGACGTAGTAGACAGCAGCAGATAAGAGAAGAGTTTGACTGGGGGGGGGAAGAAAGTACAGCGCCCCACCGAAGCCAGCTTGGCTTTCCTAAACTGCCCTTACTCAGCACTGGACACTAGCGACCATGGGAAGCAAAATGGTACGACTGACTGTAGCCCCAATTACCGCGCACTGTCTTTCATGTCCCCTAAAGTGACCGAGCTCCTATGTCTCACCCACCCCCTCTTGCATGCGTATCTTTCGTATATCTCCGGTTACTTGGCCATCGGGAGTCTTGAGCACGACCGTCCTGACACACCCATCCGATCTAGGTATAGTGGCCGTTACCAGTCCTTTCGACCAGGTACCGCGCATGTGTTGTTCTCCAAGTATCACCACCATTTCACCCACTCTTATGTTGTATTTTAGAGTCGTCGATTTATGTCGTGATTGAAGCAGTGGAAGGTAGTCCCTTAGCCAGCGGCACCAAAACGTGTCGGCCATCAATTTTCTCTGTCTCCACTGCTGAGTATATCGGTGCCGTAGTCCTTGATCTTCGTCAATAGGGGCGAATGATACTTATGGTAGCAATAGATGGTTCGAGGTCAATACCTCAATGTTATCAGGTTCATCTAGCACAGGGACTAATGGGCGATTGTTCAGTGTTCGTTCAACTTCCGTTAGATATGTTATCAGCAATCCTTCTGTTAACACCTGTTCCCGAGAAACTGCGCTTAGAACACGTCGAATCGATCGTATCCTCCTCTCCCAGATGCCACCTCTGTGGCTAGCAAAAGGGGGATTAAAGTATCAGTCAACTTGTCGTCGTCACATATCGTCCTTCAACTTGTTGCAATCCAACGTCTTCAAAAGTTGTTTCAACTCCGCTTCTACTCCAACAAAATTGGTGCCTCTATCACTGCACAACTCCTTTGGGGTTCCTTGTCGATTGATGAATCTAGAGAACGCCATGAGAAATGAATCAATGGATCGAGAATAAGCTGCTTCTATATTTATCGCACGGGTCTGTAAACATGTAAAGATGCAGCCATACCACTTCCTCGTGATACGGCCTTCGCGAGTTTAAAACGGTCCAAAGTAGTCAACACCTGTCGTTGCAACGGGGTATTCTGGCCTTACTCAGGCAACTGGGAGATCCGCCATTAATTGTTCGGCTGGGACAGATGACCCCACTTTGCATCCCATGCACTCCCCGGTGATTCGCTTGACGGCTGCGGTAGCACCTAAGACCCAATATTGTTGGCGTATAGCTGCTAAGGTATGTGAAGTGCCCATATGACCTTCAAATTCATGAGAAGGGTCGGACATAACTCGTAAATCGGCGATTTCCTATACAGCCGTTTACATGGCTCCGAGTCGAGCTTATAAGTTATACTGAGCTCCGAGGGAAAATTATTCAGCTGAGCATACCGAAATATCGACCGCTCTGCTTCGTTCAGTTCGTCGAGCTGCAGGGTATTTCTAAGTTCCATATTTACCAACTCTTACTGCGGATGTAAGAGTTGAACCAGGTAAGCCAAGCTACCGCTCGTCGTAGCCTCAACCGTGAAGAATAGTATGAGAGCAACACATCTGCTGGAAGATATTGATAATGATAATGATAATGTTTATTCCCAACTTGAGGGTGGCATGCGGTCTGGCATGATCATGCGTTTACAGTCAGAATGGGGCATGACTGAGGGATTTGCGGGTAGTGGTGACCGCTCGAAAAGGGGACAATGTCACAGTTGCTGCGTTAACTTAAACTGTGGCGGCTTTCTTCAACTCTAGGTTTGTGAGCTTATGATGAAGCTTTTCGATGTCAGTCTTGGGCCACCGAGCTTCAGGAACTCAGGTCCTTGAATCCAAAGCCTCAACAGCTGAGGATGTTTTGTAAGGATACCACGTGAGGCACAGTCGGCAGGATTCATGTTGGTCGGGACATGTCTCTATTGGGAGGTGTTGGTATTTTCATGCATGAAGCTGATTCGGTTGGCCATAAGGGTCTTAAACCTCAAACTTGTGCTAAGAATATAATGCAACACAATCATCGAGTCTGTCCAAAATTATATGTTGTCGAATCGGACTTCGAGCTGCTTCACCAGGTGGCACAATTGCCTAACCGCTAATACAGCGGCCTGAAGTTCAAGGTGTGGGAGAGTAACTGACTTGAGGGATGCTACCCTTGCTTTTGCCACTAGGAAGCTACAGTGAACTTGTCGTAGCGGCTCACATCTCAGGTAAGCTACGGCTACATAACCAACCTCGGATGCGTCAGAGAAAATGTGCAACGACTGATGTTCGGCAACAAACTTTTCGGGTTTGACACATCTGGGAATGGCTAATTACTCGACAACTTGGATACCATTTCTCCACTTTTTCCAAGCATCCTGGATAACTTGATTAACTTTTTCGTCCCAGCTGCAGTTTGATCGACAAAGCTCTTGTAGCAACTGTTTTGGTTGTAACGGCAAGTGTGCGACGTATCCTGATGGATCATGTAAGGAGGCAGCACACGAGAGGATACATCGCCTGGTCACTGAACGCTCGGGCATGATTAACATAAACTTGAAGTTGTCAGTCCTGACACACAAATAGAGTCCCAAAGTCTTGTGTATGTCAGGATGCAATGAGTTCAAAGACACCAAGTCAGTCGCACGCTCGCTTACCGGTATCTGGGAGGAAACCTCATCGCTGTTGCTCATCCATTTGTGCAGATGGAAGCCACCCCTTTTCAACAATTTAGACAGCTGGTCGACCAGCCTAATAGCTTCATGGGCAGAATCGACCGACGCTAAGCAGTCATCAACGTAAAAATTCTTCTCCACGACTCTGATAGTGCTTTCATCAAATAACTCACAGTTGTCATAAGCCGTTTATTTCAAAGCAAGTGCTACGCAAAATGGCGAGAACGTCGCCCCAAACGGGTGAACATTGATTTCGTAGACCTCTGGGGTCTGCTCCAAGTTAACGTCGGTGTATCATAGAAAGCTTAGTGGTGCTCTATCTTCTGGTTTCAGATGAACTTGCAAGAACATTTCTTCGATGTCTGCGGACAATGCAATATCGTTCAAACGAAATCGTAGCAAAACTCCGGTGAGATCATTCGTCAAATCTGGTCCCGAATATTAACAATCATTTAGCGACAGTTTTTCAGACTTCGCCGCAAAATCAAACATTATCCTCACCTTGCCCGGTTTGTACGGATTAAAAACAGGAGGGTGAGGGGCGAATCGACGTACCTCACACTGGTCGGTCAGGGACCTGTGGACGTAGTCCTTGGCTTCCTGTTCCAGTATAGCGTCCAAATACTCTGCTTTTTTACCCGGTGTGCATCTGGTACATTCGTGCCCAATAGGATGGACACATTTTGGGATGCGATTCGACGGAGCGTTATGTCTCGCGGATGGGGCCAGCGACGAAGGAAGTCTCGAGACGGTACGGTCGGTCTTATCAGGGTAGCTGGTCAGTTGAACGCACGGTTTCTGCACGCTTCTGGTAATCATTGTCCAGGGACTCAGTGCTCAAACTAAAGGCTGTTTTACTCTTCTTCAACGTTCCGGTGATCGAATTAAACCCCAGCTCTGTTGGGGTACCCTTCAATCCAATCTGGTCAGCGACTTTGAGCGACACCAAAGTAGAGTCTGGTCCACTGTCTAAGATCGCACAACATAGTACAGCGCCATTGGGGCCGATGGGGCGCGCTAGAAGAAATCCCAGGAATGCTGCCGGGACTTCCACTGAATTCGAGCTTACGTTAGTGTGCGAAGTGAGTGGCTTTACGTAGCTGTCCAAGTGCAGTAGCCGATGATGGCGTTTGCCACATCCTGGCACGTCGCAGTGATTAGGAGTTCGGCATCTGTCTGCTCGGCGGTTGGGTTTCAGACAATTAAAACACAGCTTACATTCCCTCAAAGCCTGAAGATTCTGTTCTGGTGACTTGGCCCGAAATGCAGCACATTCACATAAGGGGCGATAGGCCATACTTATGGGACAACTCAGAGCGTTAACCTGTGGACGGAGAAGCTTGCTGCGCCGAATAATATCATCCACACCCCTACTGGGCACACCGTTCGCACTGCTAGCTAGCTGACCATACACGTTTGTTGCTGCGGACAGGTTCCTCTCAAGGAACTGAGCCAATTGGCAAAAAGATGGCTCTTGTCGTTCGTATAGGATATTTTCAGCTACTTTTGCCCATTCTCGTTGGAGATGACTGGGTAGTCGCATCACGAGCCGTTTCAGGCTTGTGGAACAATTTAAGTCGGCAATGTAATACATCTGGTTGAGGGCGATCTCGCAGCTATGCATTCCACGTACCGGCTTCCTTAATGCATCCGTGTCTTCAGCGGCAATGGGGCCCCCGGCCATTGTACTGTCAACGGAGCTTTGTGCTCTGTCATGGGCCCGCCCGAACTCCTTGTGAAGAATATCCACTTCTTTCACGAAGCCGTCGCTTTCTGGTAGCAACACACAACATTCTGTTGCTGCTTTGGCTTCGCCAGTACAATAGTGAATAAGATACATAAACCGCTGTTATCGTCAACAAGTCTGATGGCGACATTTCACTTGAAAACTCTTCATAAACTTCCAAAATTTACGTAAGATTCCTTCAAATTTGTCTGTTTCTATCTTTGGTAGCGCCATGGTTAAAACAAGAGATGGCAAAGAAGCCATGTCGCGGGTAAATGCACCATTTGGAGCGTTAAGCTCCTGGTTCTGGGCGGTACAGTCCGACTGCAACACATCTTCCGATGAGCAGCCCTGATGAATTTTCAAACGCAGACTGGCCGGTGCCATACGTTTCAACTCAATCTTCCCTTTACCAATTTCTAGTTGACGGAAGCTCTCTGCTAAGTCCCCCTCTAAAACGTCTCTCTCGAGCTTAGCGTCTAAATGCCGCACAGAAGACCTATTAGATCTAACGCTACTAGCCTTGCTGGACTTCGGTAGGCAATGACATGGGGATACAAAACATAGGCTAATAACACGGTTCACCTGAGACGTGGACGGCGTTTGGTGAGCGTCAACAATTTCTCCAAGGGGCGATCGAGTTTTGGTTCTTTCGTACGACTTGCTTCTTAGATTGTACATCTTCGTTAAAGATGGCCTTCCCGGGATCCAAAAGGAAATGGTCCAATTTGAGTACTGTAGAATACTTCGGCGTATTTGGGAGAGCTCACTTGAGTGACGCGCAGAATCACAAGCCGGAACTTGTGGATTCTTGAGATTTATCAAAAATGCGGTACTACATGTATAAAATACGTAATAAAATGGGTGTAAACCTCAAATTATGGGGCTTTCGTCCAAAGTGTTGCACAAAGTAGTGCAAGTCAAAAGAAAGCCTGGAGAAGATAGCAAATCGATATTGGTTTGCGACGCACGCCTGGGTACAACACGTGGTAACTCAAATAGGTCAAAAAGCCCAAGTGAAGAATGGCCGACCAAACTGTTCCGACAAACCAAGGGTTAATGTTCGTGAGGGGTTACAAAATGTAAATAGAGTCCATGGGGTAGACGTAGTAGACAGCAGCAGATAAGAGAAGAGTTTGACTGGTTGGAAGAAGTACACATTGGTTTTTTGAGTCCAAACTGACAAATAAACTTAAAGCCAGGCTACGTGGGATTTTGTTTGAGGCGGAGGCTGATAGCCACTAATTCGGGTTTACACCCAAAACGGGTTCTGACTCTTGCTAGCTTTCGCCCCGCATCCTCGTCATCAGCGTCACTCGCACAAGTCCTTTCATCGGAAAGTACAAAATTTGCGTAGGACGTTGGCTTGTCCACCAAGACCAACCGATGGTTGTAGCTAGCTCGTTGGTTGAAGGGTTATATCAGACTTAAGATCAATGAAAGTATGGTATTCTAGTAAATTCTACGGTTGTCACGTGAATGGTTCATCTATGAAACTCATGGTCTGTCAAAACGTATTCATGAATATACCCGAGAATAATCTTGTGACGAAACTAGGGAATTTTTATACCCCTTTTGTATGCGAATTCTTCAATGTAGAGCACAACAACTTATTTAATCCTATCTCAAGGGCCACGGAAATGAGGGCACGAAATTTTCACATGAGATTACTAGTTCTTTAGCAAATAGAACCGCTGAAATGCATATGCAAGTGACGTATCTTTAAAGGCATCGTAAGCATAAGGATATCTTTCTTATTACAGGACCTCTCAAAATATCTCCCTTAAAGTTATGACGGAAAGGTTAGCGGTATTTCCAGAAGGTCAGGTGACGTCAGGTGCCGCTACTATTTTTCTGTTCGCTTCCATTCTATCTGTAAGGGAGTATCGTACATTCCTCAATCAAAAAGCTCACGTTCTGGTACACTGTCTGGAGCATTTGCGGAAAAGCCGTTTGCAACACA
>NW_008752074.1:112722-122664 GCF_000715545.1 Opisthorchis viverrini | reverse complement strand
TAATGATGCGGCCAAAAGTCAGCTGCGGCGGCAGCATCTGACTTACAGGAGACGGTCGTAGGATTTAAGAACGATGGCGGGAGGCATCTTCGTTACTGGGGCGAAGCGGAGGAATAATTACGCGGCCAATTATCCTACGAACATAAACCTAGTTATATCTATCAGTCCACCGCGAGATTCCACATGCCATCATGCGAGAACACGCGGATTGTTCTACACCACTCTCAGACGCGAATTATTCTGGCTTTTTATGGCTCCAATGATTCAGTCAGAAACACAAAGAAGGGTGAATCCTCCTCTATGAGATGGCTCATTGTTTCCTATAATCAGTTGGGCTCAGTTGACTCACGTGGCAAACCCTGAAAATGAAATCGTTCAAATGACAGTGTATCAACAATTGCGGCACCGGCATCGATCGCATCGTGGAAATGTGACGGCTTTTATACACCGGTTTGGGTATTCCTGATTCCAAATAAGTGCGTATGAACTATTGCTTCTATCCAAATGTCACGCTGACATAAATCAGGCTCCCACAAATTGGCGAATCCCGTGTGGTTCGTTTGAACTAGACGTATCACGACAAGGTCAGCGTGAAATCCATGGCCAATTATAAACAAGAAGGACAATACGGGCGGAAAATGGAAACAACATGCGAAAAATCCCAGTCTTTGTTGCAGAAAGAGAAGAAGAGAATCAACAGGCTTCTCATGTCCTTAGGAAAGCACAGGATACTGTACACTAGCAGGAACCGTATTTCAACACCCCCATTGTCGAGTTTTTGTCCTCATGCCAAGAATCCAAATGTCCATTCCATTTTTGCTCCTGTTATCTACTGTCTCACCCTGGCGCTTCGAAGAGAAGAAAAACGCATTTCGGGTTGCTTGGTCACCGTTTAATAGTGTTTGCAATTCCCTTTCGTTTAGTAGCTGAGATTATTCTGTACAATATCACCGCCCGTTATAAACTCAGTATGTTGTTCAAGCAAACATCAATAAAATAGCTCAAGCAGAGTTGTGTTACGGGGCTGACTCAAACTCAAGAACTTGGTCTATTCACCCGGAAATCTCTGATTTGCCGCAATTCAGGCATTGTATTCTGACAACCTTATTAGTTATCAATGTTTGTTGGTTAAACTGACAAGTCATTATATCGAAACCAAAATATTTATTCATTGTGGATTTGGAGAGATGGGATTGTAATGCATTCACGCTAACGTGAGATTCAGTTAGGTCCATTCGAGATTTCATTCTGTTAGTAAAGCCGTTCTACGCAGAAAGACCGTGAGCACTTAACCGTCTTTATCCTTGTTTGAAATCATCAAAAGCGCGCATTTCATTCGAACCCATGGACTTCGGACCAGTGGCTAGGCTCCCAACCGTTAAGTCACCAGCGACAGACCAGCGATGCGACTGGCTCTCATTGAGACAAGCTAAAACGCCAGTCACCGTCCGATTGGGGGACTCATATCACTCTGTTACCTAGCAGCTGGCTCTTTGGATGAAAACTTCACAAAAAGAAGTATCATTCATCTTGTGATATCCTTCTTAGACGCTTACTGTTTAACAATGTGAGACGAGTCTGTAGTGTCTATAATCCGTTGTCACATTTATCATTCTTCCTGAACTTGAACCACACTTTGTAACTGTCGTTCACATTGTATCATGACGTTTGTTTTAATGTTACGGCTAAACAATTTTCCGGTACCACCTGCTGACTTCTAGCTGAACGAGTGTATTTACGCTCCATTGAACTGTTTGTTGATTGCTGAACCAGCGGGACTAAATCTCTGTGTTTGTGTCAATTGTTGAACGTCGCAATAAACCTCTGTGGCATTTTTCAGCCGTGAATAATTTTCCTACCGTGGAATATTTCACTCACGCGGAACTATCTGTGGGAAATTTCGACAAATGAATATTTCCTTTCACAGCCAGTTACTGCATTTGGATCGGTGTAGTGGACCACTGGACCTATAAATTCGTGAGTCTCCATTTGACTACTCATCCCTTTCCTATTGTGATTTTGTGATTTTGTATTGGTTGTCTTTGCTTGTTAATTTATCCGAACACGCTGATAAGGTCCTGGTCCGCTACAAGTGGATGTGCTTCTTTAGGGAATTCCGTCTGTCAGTGTGGAAAGCCCGGAAATACTGAGCACGGTCTAAGTGAGAGCTAGTGCCACTGTGATCCACGGCTTACGGCCAAGTGGTCCGGCGAACAAGCAGTGTCCAAAAGATCACGAGTTCAGTATTCTGCGTGTTTTGTGCGACGTGCTGGTGATTCTTAACAAGGATGAGGCATCCGTGAAGCCACTTCGCTTTCAACATAAACTGGCCCCATCGATTAGCGGAAATCTATGCTGAACCAATGCATATGTTATCCTTTTCATAAGCAAAGTACTGCAAACGCGGACGGTGCTGTTTGCAGGACAAAGGATGCCCGAAAAATCGCCTCCGAAGAGAACACCAAATCGTACGATCAGGCTAGAAGGGATGGCGTTCCACCTATGGGCGGTATTCCTAGTGTGAGTGTAAACAGCACCATCTGTTAAGTTGTGTGCGCAGACTTTCAGTACCAAGAGAAGTTCACTGATTGAACTTGTATCTTAGCAGATATATGATAGGTCAGGATATTCTCCGACTTTGCTGGTGTGCAGATCAGCTAGTGATATTCAGTACTGTACCTCAGCATTCACGGTATTTTCAGCATCACACTCAATGCTCTACACGATGTGACCGATTTAGCTTTGGAGGAAGAAATGCCACTTGCTCCTTTTTGAAGAACCTAAAAATGGTTGCATCAGGTGTGAAAAAGCTGCCAAAAACTGCAATCGCTATGAAAGAGAACTCAGTGAAAACCTCTGTGCAAAATCAAGGGCAAGACTCGTTGGATGGGTAGATTTTAAAGAAGGAATTTTCGACGAATTTTATCCTCAGTTACGGGAGCGTCGATATTTGCAAAGTGGTCGAAATTGCGTGCCGTTCTTAAGATTTAGGAAAGAAGGCCTTCCCTGCAGAAATGTTTATTAGGAAACAGCACGGAACAGTTACAGATTATTGGACAGGGAAGCAAAATTCTCATATGAATCTTCTTTATAAAAACTAAATATCTGTCTTCTTCTCGAATGCGTCTTCCTGGACTTTCCTGGATATTCATTGACTATTACGCAAATGTAAGCAAATGGTACAGAGCGGTTTCTCGAATTAAGTAATAAATCTCACTTTTCAATGGGCGTGCAGCGGGTTTACGAGGATCATACTGCTCACATACCTCAGCAGTAGTATCCACCGTCACACCAGTGCGTGAAGCTTCATTTTTCCAAACACCGGCATCATACATTCAGGTGTCAGCGACAGATAAAACGGCTGGAACTGTACTCATGCGTCCTTATGGAAGTTGGATATCAACAAAGCTACTCGAAAGTTTTCCATATTGTGGCAACTTGAGATGCTTGTGCGTGACACTTACTCCAGAAGTGGACACCAAATTCTGACACAAAATAAGATGCGACTGTTTCCTGGATTGGCAGATTTTTCCCCACTGTTTTAGATTGTAAACATATGGTTCATTATTTCGTACAAAAGAAATATATTTAATGGTGAGTTCTGATTTGAGGGAGATTACATGAATACATTTTTTCACGCAGAAATCCACTGCGAAACATGAGACGAATAAAACCGTGGCAACACTCGGAGATACGACTCAGGTTGTATATTAGTAGTTGAATTGATGCAAAGTTTGCTGAAATGTCGCTAGCATTTTCACTGAATTGACCTGGTATATCCAGTTTTCTAGAAATATGGTGTATGACTTTATCGAACGACAAGTAACAAATATAATTTTGAACGCAGGAAGTACTAAAAAGTGTAACATATATTCCTGCAAGATTATGTGAACCAACAAATGCCCACACCACCTCGTTCATTGGGAGATTATTCTCACAAACATAAAGTATTTTTAGCACACGGTGCTTAGATCCCGACAAACACAGGTAAGTCCCTCTTCATGTTGATGTACGGTTGGCACCCACGCCTCTACAAGGATCACACCTGTCTCCGATAGAGCTAAGACGGGAAACCAGGAGAGCGCAAGAAGACTTGACCGGTGTTTAGAGATGGACTAAATGGAAAACAGCAGGCATAAAAACTGGACTATTCCTTATATGTGCGAAGATAAAGATGAAAAATCGCCAGAATCCTGGAAGGGGATCACTGGGATCGCGGAGGCTGGGGAATCGGTGTCAGTACCAGTTTGTCGTTACTGACGGCAAAGCAGAGGTTTATACAATTCAGGACGGTTGAGGTTGGGAGAAAACAATCGCCTATCGGCTTCAACAGCAGAATGCTAAGTCCGGACAAGTACCGAACGGACTAGCTGCCAAGGCTAGCCTAACTGAGACAAATGGAACATGAGTGGTATAAACGTAAGCTTTCGAAGCGGACAGGCATGTAGCGAGTAGTGTCTGATCCACTGTCAAAGCGCCATCGACTCACTTGACGGGCGTTTGATACGGACAATACTGAACTGCTCTGCAATATTCCTTTATCGTCGTCCAATATCCATAAAACGTGCAGAAGGGTTCAAGAGAACGCTTGCTTATGTTCAATTTTTAGAAAGTAATCTCTGTGCAAATTTTGTGCTTGAAAACACTGAGTTTCGTTAGATGTGCACTGATGATCATTCTAACCAAAGACAAAACAGCTTTACAATCCCCCTTGGACTACCGTGTTTTTTCGTAATGGAAGCTTTCTCCGAGGAAGAGGTTTAAGGTGAACGTGCAATAAGGGCAGATGAAGTGCCGCAATTCTATCAATGTGTCCAAATATTGGTAGCTAGGGAAAGCTTACTGGTGGTTGGCCACATCGTTGATCTGTTCGCCGAGCTTGGAGGTTGCAAGCTAAACACAAGTAGGCCGCAATTTTGCTCAGCATCATATGGTTGTGGTTTTTGCTCAAACAGGACACAAATTAATGCTTGTAGTATCCTATATAGCTTATAGAGTTCAGCAAACAGTTGCTGTGATCTACAAGACCTGCGATTCAATAACATTTGTACGGAGCGTCACAGGTGTTTTTAGGGACGCAATCCAAACTATATTCAGTTCAGGACACTTCTCATTTATGCAGGTGCTGGAGATTGTATTCGTGCCACTAATTTTTCAGGGTGGCCAAATTTTTGACTGTCACTGAAAGTGAAAGGAGAAGAGCGATTCAACTTGTTTTTATTTATTTATTTTGGAATATGGCAGTCAGTAAGCTACACATGAGAATCTATTGTGGAACCTGTGAATTTTCATCATTCCTTTCTTATTCATGGGCAGATTTAATATGCTTTCCCAAACTGGAAGGTGACCCGAAGAATTTTCCGCATCGCAGGCAAGACAAACAACGATTTTTCCGGTGGTTGACCAGACTCGATTTATCAAGGTACCACCTACCACATACCTCACAAACCCAACCCCTGAATCCTTTGTGTATGGTATTGCGATGCCGCCTCAGAGAATTCCAATTGCTAAACCGCTTTCCGCATTCCACGCACGGATTTCCAGCTTCCCTTGATTTGCGCACCTCCTCACTTGGTGTCTTGTTGGGCAGTTGATGGCTATCTGCATGTTTGTCTCTCATATGCTGATAAAGATTACTCGAGTACTTGTAGGCTCTCGGGCATAATTTGCATTGGTAATCACGGTTGATCAAGTGGGAAGTTTGGTGTCTTAAAAGTAGCGCGGAGTTTTGGAAGGTTCTTTTGCATAATCCACATTGTTTCAAATGTGTCTGGTTACCTCGCTCGGTCACTTGGTGTGAGGATTGTAGAGACCAGGATTGATTGGCTCCCATTTCTCGACTTGCTTCCGTGTGCATCACAGCAGATTCATTCAGTGTTTGTGCGAATTCTGTTGCTACAGCACCATCATCAATTGCTGAAGATAAAACACCAGAAGTATCACACGTTTACATGTGTATGCATCTGATTTAAACTGTATGGCAGTAGAGGTCTTCGAGGAATGTGCGCCTGAATACCACTGGGGGGCTGGTTTGAGAAGCTAACAGTTATAGAATGTTCCTAATATTTGATAAAGATTTGTTCTCCTTTCTGTCGACTTCTTACAAAATCGGTGTCTGAGATTTTTTCAAGATTTCCAAATCCATATTGCGGAAATGCTATATTGCTGGCAATTTATCGCGTGATCCTAAGGAGAAAAATAGGCTAGTTTGGAAAGCGTACAAAAATGTATAGGAATACAAGTTTCAAATGCTTAAGATGATCTATAATTCGAAACAATTATGTGCCAGTACCAATCTTACATAGCTAACGTGTGAATCAGTTTACTCGCACTGATGGTTTCAAATCCCTGCTGACCGTCTTGTAAATTGTTGACGGTTAACAGGATGTCAGTGCGCTAACAGTAGGCGTTTTTTGTGGCCGAGTTCCAGACTGTTCAGATTGGTTTTCAAAGCAATGGATAATATGGAAGTGGGCCTTTCATTGAAGTCTCTACTGCGTAGCTCCACCCATGCGGGCCAAGCGAAAGCATTCGATGTCAATAGGTGGTCCATACTCTCAACTCCAAGACGGGACTCATTTTACTATTATTCTTGCCTTCTATGAACGTAGCTGTAGCATGTGCGCAGTTGAACAACTCCTCATGGAAAACTAGACTGTCATATCTGACCGCGCCAGTAGAACATAAATAGAACATAAGGTTGACGAAACCTCTGGAACTGCGCCTACTTGATGAGCCCCAAGAAGGGCGAAACCGGTCGTGGGCTGTCGAAGAGTTTTTAGTAACCTTGTGAGTAGTCTCCTTTATGAAATTAGACTGCGCACTTGTTCGCCCTAGAACCTTATTCTTGCTTCTTCTTGAATAAACCTCTTTCGTGGTGTCCATCACATTTGAAGTCACATACCAGAACCCTGTGAGAACGGCACATTATCGCACCTATAGTAGTAGGTTGGGCAGTGAAAATCAGTCGGTATTTTGGCTTTTGCTCGATGGCCTCAGAGCACTGTTTATCGTTCAGATATCCTCTCGATAAACACAGTCATTCGGGTTGCAACTGACCGTAACCCTACCCCTTTTGAATATCAGGCCTTGAGCAATTTTTTATACTCAGGCGACAGTCGAGCTTAGATTAGGTCGACAACATTGTTAGCCGTAGAGCATCTTATATTCATTCAATTCTACGTGGAACACGAAACACAGTAACGCAAAGGAAATGCATTGTGGATTTCGATTGTAGAGCAAAAACGATGATTGTGTGTAGAACTTTTTGACTTACTCAAGGGCACATACGTCGAGAGTAGGATATCCAGTTGCAAAACTTCAGGGGATGGAAAACACAGAAATTCGGTTTTGCTCACGCCTTCAAGACAAAAAATTGCACCGCAATCTCTGAGAAGTTCATTTTGACCTTGAATAATGTAAAAGCTTGTTTTTTTTCAAAAGGGGATGTTCACCTTCGTCAACTTTAGATATACCATTTTAATTTCATTGTTCTTAGATACTTTCACAGCATGTTAATTTGTCCGGTAAATCAGAATTGATCCTTATTAGTCAATCCCAATAATGCTCAGCCGCTCGTGGTTGAAAGATTTGGTAGTTAGACTTCTAGCCCAAACGGCATTTGTCCAAAACTCCCTGTAGCTTCTTGCAAAGCGCACTCCTGAGTACCCTCTCTGAGCATATAAAAGCTGAATAGAGCTTCTCGGCATCTCTACCTTCAAGACGAAGTTTCAGTTAAAAATGGACGAATTTCATCCTACTGGAACCATCGTGAGACTTTCCCTGAAAGGAATGATAGAATCGCCCTTTCAAATAGTATGAATACCACTCATTGAATAACAAAATGTGCAATGTGAAATACATAGTGGTGAAGTGTTTGTCTTTACGTCAGTGGATATGTATAACTTACGGTTGTTGTTAGCCCAGACGAAATTCTGAATATAGACCAACACAAATGACAGCACTAGCAATTTTGTGGGCTTCATGTGAGCCTGTTATTATTCTAGCTGGCTGCGATTGACCATGGGTTGATTATACATTTATACGTTTTTCTACCGAGGTTCTTTTGACTGGAATATCTGCCAGGTGAATTCTGGCCCACGCACGGAGTTGATTGGTTGACCTGTGACATGCCAGGTGAATTCTGGTACGCGCACAGAGTTGATTGGTTGACCTGTGCCATGCCAGGTGAATTCTGGTACGTGCACGGAGTTGATTGGCTGACCTGCACCATGCCAGGTGCTTCACTGATTCGAACCAGTATGACTTATTTGCACCGCCTTGGGCCTATTGTGCGTGCATGCAAGTGTGCAAGGTGTGCACACTTATAGCAGCTTTTCCAGTAAATATCCTAAAAACAACTCACAACGAAATAGCGTTTTCAACTGTTCAGAATATGTTTCGACGAGTTGAAATCGAGAATTATTTATTTTAATGAAAATATGAGATCAGATTAAAATTATAATTGTAAGCTGTGGTCACATAGGCTGTGGAATGGGGCTACTTAAAATTCAGACCAAACAACTCATTGAAAGCCGATATTACTGTTACATGCTTTCGATTCTGCAACATTTTACCTGAATATACCCACGTGGCAGTATTCTGTTCGGTCTATGTGTCTTTTCACATCCTATGCAGAGTGGTTTTAGGCGAAAGCAGTGGAATGGACCGTCACAGCACACTATAGTTGAAATACTAATCGATATAAACAACCGGTATAGAAGGTCGATAGCTAAAGTAACGTGAGTATTGGCTTGCATACTGAATTTTCGTAAGATGTTATTCCTTACAAAAAGCTGGCATTTCAAGATATTGCCGCATGGGTGTGGGTCGGCAAACTGCATGTTTTAATACACTATCCGCGTGCAGGTGCATCTTGAGCACAGTAACCAAACTTTACGTATGAAAAACTTCCGCGGGCCAAAGGTGACTAGCAATTTGTTTTACCTGTTTTTACCTGTTATTTTACCTGTAAGCATGACACATAGGTCAACGTTGAACAGTCTGATAAGGAAGGACGCAGCTCTTTACCCATCGGAAGTCGTTTTTTGGGGTGAGTTGAAGTGACATATTATTGGCCGCTGTCACAGGAGTGTGTTCAACATTGTTTTCTAGTTAATCACTGTTTTCATAATGATGGGGGGATCAATGCCGCTTTCCTCATTTGACGCACAGATGAAAGCTAATAAACTGCGAAAACCTTCTAACACTGCAATTTGTGGCATACCAACTAAATCAGAGAAGATGTTCCTCCATGTGCGCGCAGTCTTTCTGGGTGCGCATGCTTAACGCAGAAACATCAAGATTCGCACAAACATGTCAGCTACCCTGCCTCCAAATGCATTGAAATATTGGGTCCTGGCATCCCACAAAGTAATTTTAGTAGTAATTTTTAGTAATTTAGTAATCTTAGTGATTTTTAATTTAATTCACCCATGATTTGCACTTTTACGGTGGGATAGAGAAAAGTGCCATGAATAAAGTCGTTTATCCTTACTGCATCGTGGATTGTGCTATCTGGCCACTCACTCATGTTGATGTATCTCAGTTCTCCTCAGTTCTCTTGGGAATTTCGCAGCCGACCTTTAGATGATTAGTTTCCGGAACCATTTCTGAATAAACGTTCGGATGTATGTCACCCAACCTTTGACCCAAATTGATACTTCCGCCCGACTAAGTAACAAAACAATTCAAAACGTTTAAAAGGCCTGTTCCAAATAATCGCATTAGATAATGGATGTATGTAACCTTTGACCCAAATTGATACTTCCGCCCGACTAAGTAACAAAACAATTCAAAACGTTTAAAAGGCCTGTTCCAAATAAAATAATTAGATAATCGTAGCGTATATCACACGTGTTCACGGTTTGTCCGTGGTTTTGATCGATATATATATATATATATATATATATATATATATATATATTTCTATACACACACATA
>NW_008752074.1:91366-111058 GCF_000715545.1 Opisthorchis viverrini | reverse complement strand
ATATACATATACATATATATATATATATTCCAATGCACGCACTTAAGAACCTTGTTCGGTCATACGTCCCACACCAGACGAAAAAAAACGATTCGCCTCGCAGTATACTCATTGTGTGTCTGATATTTCTGACTCAACAGACTGAGTCGTGTGTAGGGCTGAACCAGCTTTACTGGGATAAATTCTTGGAAACAGTTATTTTTTTTCTGACCTTATTTGTGACGTAGATACCGTTATGTGTTTTAGTTCGGTTTTAACAGAAAAGTCCTTCAAATTTGGCAATATTCTACATTGTCGCTTCAATCAGTAAGAAGAACCAGAATTTTGAAGGATGAGAGCAAACAAATTATTCAAGAAGGGGTCTATTTTTCAATCCATGATTGTCGCTAATCTCACAACTGCTAATAAACAATGAAAGGAATCTTCTCCAGGCAGTAGACATTCTCAGGTAGACCCCCTGCCTGGCACTGGCAGTAAGATTCTGACAAGAAATAGTCATGGATCCAGCTGTAAAATGTTGCATCAGTCACGGATGGAGAGCTACTAATTAGGTTAGTCGTGCTTTTAAGAGTAAACTGCAGTAGTTCCCAATGTAGCCTCCTGAATGCACGCGTATCAAACAGCTGTTCCTGTGGAATTTATCGGCCTATTCCAGATCCCTTACTTCATCACTGACTGATCCGTGCACGCCGACAGCATAAGTTTATCGAGGTGCGGATGGTTTCATGGGGAAGATTGTCTTAGATGTGATGGAGAATTGAAGAAAAATGCGAAAGAACTAGTGCATACGGCTTTCGAACTCATCTGCCCGGGTAACCTGCACACTCAGATAAGCACTGAGTATCACCACAGTACGTGATTCTACCTGACCTAGCCAGCACGCACTAACGAATGAAATGGAGCATCCAGAATCATTGACTGCCAAACATTAAATACGAGTAAATACTAAGAAATTAGGAGATATTTTCCGATAAATCAGCTTCCTGAGGGAAATTTGTACAAAGATTGCTCACATTAGATGACCAATCAACAAGAGAAACCAAAGTTTAGATCGTTTACTGTGAGTAAACAGCTAAACACTTTGAAGAACTGTCCGGCAAGAAATTAATCTCTTGGATGACCACATAAACCGCAATTTATTCAGGATACCATTGAAGCCCGAATATTTTGCAGTCCCCAGTGACAGGGAAACTGGTCTTTATGTATACACACTGTTTCCTTTAAGGGTAGTTCCAAATCCGTAACCTATGTCCTGATTTTTGCACGGAAGGCTACAGTTAGTGAAATCGAGGTGGATTCTACTCTGACGCAGAATGCATACATCATATCTTTACTCTTCCTCAAATTCCTAGATTTCCTTTTCCCGCCAAATGATCGCACCTGAGGTTTGAATTAAAACTGATTTATATTCCTTATGCCGGCAGAAACTGATGCTGCCTCCGGGTCAGACCCGTTCTTCTATATTTCACCTCTTGTCGACTTTCTATTAATCTTATCCATATAAACAGACGCATTTAAATCCCCATAGACTTAAGCATTACTGACTTGTTTTAATTTTCTTCATCCGTCATCGACACGTCGTTCGACTATGCAGAAGACGTTGCTAACTGCAGTCTGTAGACTGCAAGTGATAGGCGTAGTCACTGGCCCGATAGATGCAGTAATTGACTGCAATAACTGACAGTTGTCTCTCTATTTTCTTGGTACGGGACCACTAAAACTGCATCATTTAAAACTGCTGTACCTGTTACAAGTCTTGTTATTATTGTCGTTGTTGACGAACTAACTGGATTTTCAATTCCAAAATGGGTGGAATTCAACAGATCAGTAAGCTTTCTGAGACATACAGAATGCTGCATTCCTTAAAATATTCTGTCTACTTGTAAAACCCCCAATAACAGAATTTGGTCCCCATGTTAACAGGTTTTTTCTACATGTCTACATTTTCATTTTCTACATTTTCACACCTGTGAAAAAATTTTGGGTCCATATAATTACCTGTCTAGCTATAGAGCTCCCATGCACAGAGTCTGGTGTTGATACTGGCCTAGTCATTCTTTACTTGTGTTTGTTTCTCTCCTTCAGTAGGAGACAAACCAAATGGCCAGTTCTCTTGCTATTCTTCGACAGACAACAACAACTAATGAGTTACTTGTAAATAAGGCGCAAACTATGTTAATTATTGAACAAAATGTGGTTATTAACTGAAGTCAGAGTGGCATTTGAGTATTTAGTGGGCCGCACACCAAGAATTCCTGTACACAGAAGGACCCTACGAGAAGTTTAGTTTGGAAATTGACACGAAACTTAGCGGAATAATAATACTCTTTAATAAACAGACTCATTTGTAAATCAATTTGATTTTTACGAGAAACTCAACTGAATCTCTCATTTACGATACTCTACAAGTGAATGTACTGCACACAGGCCGCCTCATTTTTCAGTTGAGTCTCTCGTGAAAACCCAATTGATTTGCAAATGAGTGTATTTATCGAAAACAGTCCAAGTTCAAGTAGAACACAAGGCTGACGGAAACTGGGGACTGCGCCTACCTGATGAGCCCCAAGAAAGGCGAAACCGGTCGTGGGCTGTAGAAGAGTTTTCAGCAACCTTATGCATAGTAGTTTCCTTTACTTGATTTTAGGTCAAGAGGCATTTCAGCTTCTACCGCGATTGATATCCGCGATGTACATTAATGAAAGCTGTCTTTCTGCGTAGACTGTTGACTCAAAAGGAGTTTTTTGAACAAAAACATGAGCTTCTTATGATAAATCAATTAGGTCTCCGTTGAAAATAACCTTTATACTGATGTCTTTCGTTGTTATCGGCTAGTGGTCTGAATCGCACATAAAGACCGTCCGTTACTAGAGGCATTGTGACTTTCGGAATGCATGTGTCGCTTATTTATACGCGACAAATTCTGGGAACATCTGAAGGTGAATTTTCGAGTAAAACCAAAATTCCTGCTTGTGAAATCCCTTTTTTGGAATGAAAATGTAAATAGAAAGCGGACAAGTGGACTTAGCCACAGATAAACACGGCTTATGAATCACAGAAATGCACAAAATGACGTTGGCAAATTTCTAACGGAGAGCAAGGAACAACGGGAGCGTTTAGTTCTAGCTGGTTCAGCTGCCAGAGTTGGGCTAATGAGAAATCCATTGGTTGCTGAATAGACAGCTATTGTAGTTCGTTTTTATGACTACAGGCCCTGCACAACGGCATTTTCTGGTGGTTAACAATCATAAGTGCATTCATTCTTTTTCATTTTTTTTCTCCTTGAAGGCGATTGTTTGACCTCAATTGGACCATCATCAAACGGCCAAGTTAGCACGTGCTTTGATGCGCTTGCCGACATCTATTTTCTCTTCTTTTGTTACCATTTGTGGTCGCTTATAGCACATTTTTGGTTGCAGACAATGTGTTTTGTGGGGGCACAATTAAGCTAAATTTGGTCATTTGAATGGGGTATTTCAGGGATCATCTTCAAACGGCCAAGTTAGCACGTGCTTTGATGCGCTTGCCGACATCTATTTTCTCTTCTTTTGTTACCATTTGTGGTCGCTTATAGCACATTTTTGGTTGCAGACAATGTGTTTTGTGGGGGCACAATTAAGCTAAATTTGGTCATTTGAATGGGGTATTTCAGTGGTATGTATTCACAGGAGTGATAATTTGGTTTCACGGATTGTGGTTCCATAGCCCTCGTTTGAGGCTTCAGTGAGTTCATTGCAGATGAGTAGCAGATAGCGATAGATGTTCAACTTCTGGATTACATCGATTGACCCACAAAAATCTGGTACAAGCCAACATTTTCTTGAAGAATCATTACAGCGTTCAATTTTCATGCAGCAAATTATACGGCAGTCTTAGAAAGACATTAGGCTGAAAGAATTATTTTTTAGCGCAAAATACCAGTTCGTATGCGTAGCAAGAACAAAACCGATCGCTGGTGTAGTCAGCCTTGCGCCTAATGAGGAGCAGTAAAGTCGCTTCAGGGTCTAAATCAAATGAAACGCTGTAGTCATTTCTAATTTTTATCCGGTAAAAAATACACTGGCTTTATCGCCGCAAAGATGTGTCCGTGAGAGTAAGCAAACCATTCATTTAATCAGATTCATTTGCTACCAGAATTATTCCAAACCCGCTGGTACTGATCACCTCGAATTCATTTTTGCCTCTTCACATTTTTATCCCAATTTATACAGCATTATATATGTCCCCATGTTTTGAGTGTAACAAAGTATTATTGTCGCTTACTGTTTACTTATCCGATTTTAGTTTTGGTACTCGCATTTCTGTTTGCGAAACAGTTGTCATTTCTGTCGTTATACCTTAGCTACAAAGGGCTTCCTGTCGGTTGTGTATTCTCGTGTGATTTGATGCTAGCTCAGATATCCCAATTATTTCTCGAGACAAAGGCCTACCCCCGAGAACGATATGGTGTAGAAATATGTTGGTAAGAATATCGTTTATTCTAGATGTTGCTTCCAAACTGGCAACTTGAGTCATGGCTTCATTCGGAGAGCAAACAAAGTCTAATACTCCTACTCTTATGTAGTTATTAGTAGTCTAACAAATGCTTGCACGCTTTTGTTTATTGCCATTTTTTTATCTCATCCTGTGATGAAACGTTCGAAATCAAATTGTCCAGCTCAGCGAACAACCCAACGACCATCTACACTACCTGAGCTACCAATATTTTCCTGCATAGAAAATCCGACAAACTTCGTATCATGCGGCGCAGTAAAAAACATTTCGAGCCATAATTACTCCCGACTTCCACTGTTACCAAGAATGTAGCCGAGTGTGTTTCACAGTCAGTGTATGTATAGATAAAACCTCTCAGTCTAATCTCTCCTGGGCTAAAGCTCTCGCCACTACAAAATTCACTTCGTAAGACGTAATAAAACGATCTGTTTACAAACTAAAACGGTTGGACAAAACCAGCCAATCCTGAGAACGATTATGTCTGATTCTGTGCCGAAATGCTAGCTGATTCAGAATTGTATGCAACTAGTTTTATTTCTTCAGAGTGATATACGTTAACCCACTTTTTCCCATTGCATCGCAGAACAAGTGCGAATTCCTTTCAAGATTAGGCATCCACTGTGTGGTGAGAATTTTTAGTGAATGACCGTCTTTTGGTCTTAGATTTAGACCCAACTTAATCATCCTATTTAACGCTAACTGAAAACATGAATTACACCCTAACCGCAAGTAGGCAAGGGTACAAAATACACAGATGTGACTTTTGGTTCATTTGGCATTGCGTTACTTTGTTTGGTTGTTGATAGTATGATAAAACATGCAGCTACATATCGGGATGGACCATGGCCTGGCGACTGACTAGTTCAACAGCTCATTCCAACTAAGATACTGAGGTGGGCATGAGAGCAATGTAGTGGTACAGTACAGTGAAAACGTACGTGAAACCAATGTCGGATTCTTTTATACGGAGAATATGTGGCTTCGGTTGTCTCTTTCTATCATTCTTTTGGCTTCTGAGGTTCTGCATCAACCTATTGGGGGTGTTTTTGTACACAAACAATGAATACCAACACCCATAAGCTGAAATGCTACTTCATTAGCAGACGAATATCCTTCTTTCAGAGCGTAAATTCTGTTCAGTCTGACAAAAAATTACTTCAAAAGCACCAGTCACCAGTTCTTATAATTTGGAAAACCCAAATTTGCTGCTTTTTCTAGAAAATTTCCTTTCTATTAATTGCCATACTGTGCCATTTTGGCTCACCGTGGATCTTTAAAAGATATCTTGAGTTTATGCGAAATCTTGGGATAGGTAGAGTGCCACACGTTTTTGAGGGAATTTTAGAAAACGATGTACCAAAAAATTTCATTTCTCTATCCATACATTCTAACATCCTTAGGACAGACTGTTACGTGGATACCAAATTCCTCCCCACCGACTAATCATGATGGGATTCAGCTACGGCTGGTGAAAAGGAAGAAAGTCTTCGCTGCGGAGTTATTTATTAGGAAATGCCAACTGGCCGGTTACAGACCGTTAGACAGGGAAGCAAAACTCTAATTTGCATCTTATTTACTAAAACTGGACATCCATCTTATCCTGAGCGCGTCTTCTTGAACTTTCTTGGAGGTTCATTGACTCCAATCATTCCTCGCTCAAATCCAAGCAAATGTTACAAAGTGATTCCACGAATTCCGCAACAGATCTCCCCTTTTCAAAAGACGCAAAGTGAAATTCCACGAACGATACATAATACTCGCGTCCCTGCCCATCAGTAGTATCACCGTTCCACTGATAGCAGGTATATGAACACAGGCACATATTAACTGGTCAGTGCACAACCACTCGGTCACCTGTGTATTTCATTTCACTTGACTCCCCAACGCTGAACCGGTGATGTCATCTTGGCTGCCGGTGAAACGTTCGCAAAAAATCGGCCAGCTGAAATGACAAAACAATCATCAAAGCTTTCTGTTCTACGACATTCTCCGCAATGTATAAATATATTGTTAAATTTACGGTACTGGTCTGGTCTAATAAACTGCTATGCATATTATCATTGTGTTCACCATCCCACTTTTTTCCTTAGCGCAATCACCTTGGATAGATTTTTTACTGAATTTCAATGTATATCATTTTATTATCCATATGCCGTCAGTGTTCACAAGATGGAGAATTTGGTTCAGGTGTCAAAGAACAAGAGACTGTAAATATGACATGGTGTAAAATTTGTGTGCTTCCAAGACCGAGTGATCTATGATGAGCGATGTGCACGTAATCTGCAGGAAGTCTTTTAGGTTTCACAGAGGTTAGTGCTCTGACGAGTACGGCCTCCTAGACTTCCAGGTTTGGAACATGTGTGGTGACATGTGCTACGAGCATGGTAAAGCACTTGCATTTGTTGGAAAAATGTCACTGTTCGACGGCCGGGCGTCTGGAACAAAGGCTTTGGTCGAGAAATCTAATTATCCTCCTCGTAAGTTTGAATTCCCGGACAAAATCTCAGGCTGCGTAAAACTGTGGACGTCAGAAATAGATGTAATATCATTCCATGCCGGCCGGTACACACAGTGTCAACCAAGTCACCATACTTGCTGAGAACAGCAGGGCGGGCGGAAGTCAACATACTACGGCTGAAGCCTCTCGTTTTACAGTTTCATTTATTCACTTATCTACCCTACCCCATGAAAATTTAGATACTATCTACGCAGATTCCGACAACAATGACTGCTGTGCTTGTGATGCATCAATCTCAAAGGTAGCTTCGATTATCAGACTTCAGTAACCACAAAAAACACCCAGAGGTATGCTCTAACACACCAAAACCCGGCATACTTGGATGCCATTGAAAATCCTCCACAGTGTAAGGCGTAAATACAAGCATCTTTTGCTTGTACACTGGATTTCTTTGACATTCATCTGTGCTGCCTATCAGAGGCGAGGATAAAGAATGCAACTGCTGCAACTGGACTGACTGCTCCATCGCTATCTCCCAGATTTCGGGTGAGCATTTCTAGTGATGAAGATGACGCTGCAGCTTTATATGCTGGGGTGGGTATTGTTTTGAGCCACCTAGCGGAACCGTCTCCAAATGCTTAAATAAACTTTGATAGTCGCTCCTGCGTGGTTCGTTTGGCGATGTGCGTGAGATAATATCAAAAAGCGAGGTCCATCGAAACCGTTAATCGTGTCTGCTTAAGATCGCAGACACTGTAGCTCTAAATCTGCCAAAGTTTTATGACGCTCACAGCAAAATAAAAGCTCGGACGTCGCTGCTGATGACATGAACGCTCAGGTGGGAAGATTAGGCGCTACTGAGACACAGTTGCGTTGTCGTCCTGAATTGGTACAAGGACAATGGAGAAGGTCTGCCTTAGATGTATGCCGATCACAGACTGTACCTTGCAGTACCAATTTCTGAGATAGCGGAGATCGCCTGGTAATGTGTTGCCTACCTACGAACCAGTCCTGAATCCGAATCGACCATGTCGCCGTCGGTTATTAATGGCGAACGCAACCACCGCCTGCCATTCTTTCTTAGCACCAGCGTGAACTCAGATCATGTACTTGTTCGCTGACGCCTTTCATTTTTCTTTTTAGGTATGCGGATAGCCACCGAGATGCTATTGCGTCCAAAAAGGAGACCGTAGCTATTAGATCTAGGCCCTCGAACGCCTTCCGGATGGTCTGATGTTAGGCCAAAGCGGCCACTTGGAAACGATGCCAAAAGCACTGCTAAATTTTTGAATCTTTGTTCAAGTTGTAACCATCCAACCTCACCCAAACATTGAATCCGTGTTGGGACTGTGGCTTTACAGACGGATCTACCTCGCCACTATCACATCTAAACCCGACGCACTAAGCAGCATTCCAGTTTATCCTTCCATAGAACCCCATGACCAGATACTGGATCATCTTATCATGGTTCCTGATGAGGCCCTCATCACCGCCAAAGAGCCCCGGGTTGCGTTTAGTGTAGACACCTCAACCACTTCCTTATGATTCTCCAGAAATATCTAACCATCTCAACCTCGAAATCTTGTGGTCACAAAACCTCCATTTATGGCCAGGCAACGTCACCAGATGAAACAAAGGGCACCGTAGAATACGTGGGTGTTTAATGATCGAACCGATCTAAGTGATCGCTACTGTAAAATACAGAGAGATCTCCTTTGCAAAGGTCATCCCAAAAGCTGATATTTTCAAGCGTCCCCTTGAGTTTTCCCGCATATTCTTTGAATAGGAAATCCAGGGGTCTGTTCAACCTGCTTCCACTAAACTTGACAACGGATGCAGAAGAGCACTATATATCCTGCTTTGCGAAGGCTACAAGTATTATTGGGCAACAATCTGGTCCAATGACATTTGGTGACTAAACCGATGGTTCAAACAGATCAGTTGTGCGTTTTACCGAGCTGTATGGAAACAGACCTATCCTTTTGGGGGCGAACAATGTGGTTGTGCGGCAAACACACCGTGATGTGTTCTGACGTTTTGTGCGAGCAACCCTTGTTCAGCTTAATAGGTAGTGCAAGGAAGACCTTGCGAAAGCCAACATGTTAATGTGAGTGGTGCGGTGATGCCGGCTATGTTGCATGCTAGATATCGTAGTCCGTCGGCCACGGCCACCTGTCCAATCAATAGTCAGTGCACTCAAAACGTTTCAGTAATTTAACCAACACATAACGAGAAAACTGGTGGCGGCACGCGTTCGGGATGGACTCGCTAATGTAGATTGACTGGAAACCAGGACCTATTTTCATTTCATTGACGGAAAATACATTGATTGTGTGGCTCCATCCGCAAGAAATAGTAAAAAACAGCATTTGCGATATGTTTGAGCTGAGTGTGGGATCATATCAAGTCAATGGTCACAGGTGGGGTCTCTACTCAATTTATTGTGGCGGTCCCAGTTTGTCCGAAAACATGTGAACATTGATTTATCAAGTTTGACCTGGAGCTGAAGGATTAACGATAACCGCTGAGTGGCGAATTCCAAAAAGTCCCATATCCTCTCACTTGCACATCTGAGCCTCGGCACCTCGAACATGACGTCTGTCACTGGATTGCCTAGAAATTGAAATATGTAAGTAAAACTACGGCACGGCGCTGCCACGCTGGGTTTGGCAGCTTATTTTTCTGCTACTTTTGACCCTGCTCACTCGTCCATTCGTTCCCCTTCCTACAGATAAGAACAAAATCTCTCTGTCCTTAGCCGCCTCTGGAACGCATTCATTCTATTTTGCTGAACCTGCGTTCATATCCGAACATCTCGGTGACATTCATTTTGTGCTCGCCAAAAACAGTGTGCATTTCGCGTTCTACATGTGCGTTAGTAATTCCTCCCCTAGGAAGCTTTTACACCCGACTCAACTCAGGTCTCGTTTGTTATCTGAGGTGTGCAAAGCAAACAAACATCGATGACTGATCTTTCAGGGCGTTCTTAAGACGTTCTTCAGATGTTTTTCCATTCCTAATGAACATCGAACAACGGCAAAGATGATGTGCGATCTCGTGATCTACCTCGCGTAAACCGGTAACGAAGTGCGCATAGATGATGCTCCGTGAACTTGAATTTCGCCCACTTAAACAAAACGCCACGAGTAACAAGGCACCCGAAAGTGCAAACGAAGAAGACTAAGTCGCGTTAAGGTCACAACTTCGAAAGCCCTATGGATCAGCGAAAAAAATTGGGCGTGCTTCTAGTCAGCGGCGGTCTCAGTGGAGGTTTTAGGTTTTGAGTCAAGTTGTCTAACTAGATCGTGGTATTTCGGCCGCCTCACCAAATCCGTTGTTCTGGTTTGAAATTTTCTTATCGCGTACCAGAAAGTGTGCCTTTTGTTTACGCCTCGCTAGTTTTCTTTTCACCCACCCGCTTCAAATCTTACCAATCTGATCTAGTATTGGTATGATGAACATGACTGATACTCTATTCGTTGCTCTATTCATTATTCTCTTGTTTTATTATTTCATATGCTGTACATATTCGCCAATTCGAATACATACGTGGCTGGTTGTTGGCATTGCTGAATTCTGGATTTCTATTTCGTCTGGTACGAAACTCAATTCTCACAACTGGCTTAATATGTTCTACAAAATAGAGTAAAAGTCATCATAATTGTTTTCCTTACCATGCCGGCCTAGGTGTGACCAAGTCTAAATTGGACAAGGCCCACTGATTTTGACTCTCACTTTTCCACTTAATTCCCATTACCCATGAATTCCGATTGTCGTACCTTTATTTTGACTGTAAAAGAATACTTATTCCCGACGGTGAGCACGCTCATTAGTTGCCATTAGACGTGAATATAGTGTGCGTGAGTGTATTGTGCTTTAGTCTATTTCTTCCTCTCAACTCCACCAGCCTCTCGGGACCTAATAGATTAGCCTTCAAACTGCTAGCCAGGAAGTCTCCGATTTGAGTAGGAATAAAAGAGCGGTGCGATGTTTCTCGGCTTTGGCCACAGACTATTTTCACTTACATTTTAAAACCTCAATTAGAACCTCAGTTGGTGAGCCGGCCATTTGTGACAGAATCCATTTCGTTAAACATCAAGTTTTGCTGCAATATCTACAACAAAATGAGAGTTAGCACGTTCTGCACTGGTGGGCCACTTATCTCCTTCCAGGTTTTTAGGCTAATTTTCGGCTTACCAAGGTTCTCCTGAACTCGATTCTAGGCTCCCAGCGCAGATGCCTAATTTTGAGGCGTTCACAGAGTAGAATGCACCCCGACAAGGTAAATTCTGCTCTTTTCTGACTCTTTTAATAATTGGCGATTCACCAGACCGCTACATGCCTCGGTGAAGGACTAAAGCGCGGATGGTCAGCAATTTCTAAAACTGCTGCTAGGTGAGGGGGCCAGAGGGTTATCGCCAATGTAACACAAGAGCTCAGTAGAGTGTCGAGCACGTTGGTTTTCACCTCTTTTACCATTCTACTCTCTTGGTGGCCTATTCTATGTTGTCTCCTCCGAAAATGTACGAATTAAATCCAGAAAGACTGCAACACCTTACTGGTGATCTCAGTTAGCCTCTTCGGAAACAAAGTCAGCTTGCGACGTCATAGATTGAGATCTTCTTGAAACTGCCGTGCTGGGCTGGACATTTCATGCCGAGAATGGATGAGTGGAACCGAACCGCTTTCGAATGCAACCAACTGCACCTCAGGATATGCAATGTCATGCAATGAAATATCTGCAGTCTAATTTAGTTTCTTAATGGGGGAGTTGCACAGCACAATAGATCGACAAAGCTAAGTGGAAATTTGTGAAACTGGCATCACTCAGAAATCTTGGGTGAATCCTACGCCACATGATTTTCCACACTGACCTGAAATAAGTTATTGAGACTGCAGTTATTTGGCTATCTTTCGCACGTCCGAGGCCTAACTAAATAAGCTCTTTTATATACCGCATATTTTTTGATAAATCAAACTAAAGGACGGCTGTCTCTCGCCTGTATACCTTGATGTTGCCAGACAAGTGACAACCGGAACCAGTCCAGATGCAGATAGACAACAACGGTGACTTTTTTGTTTTCCGAAATTAAAAGCTACGCAGGGGCAATGCTCCCCTGCCACTGGAGGGGTTGCGAGTGCACGACGCGCCATGTTGCAAAAGAATAGTGCGACCATCCCCGCAGGCCGTACCCGTTCACCGCTCGAGGTCCTCATTTCTCGTGTATGCTACTTGATCTACGGGGTGACAAGTCTTTAGGCAGTCCTAAGTGCGGTTTTTGCTTTGATACGTTTCTCACGAAACCATATATTTTATCCTTTGGGGTGGAGTACCGCGCCAGTAAAACAGCTCAGTCGCTTCGAACGAGCAAACGGCAAACAGCCAATTAAGGGTGGCGAGCCGCGCAGGTAAATGAAACCGCAGCTTACTTTTCGGGCCATGTGGTAGGATGAAGAGCCTCAAAGCCCATGTACAATGGCGAAACAACGACGAAGCACTGATATGGGCCACTGTTCACCCTAAGCAACAACTTCTTCATTTACCCCTGAAGCAGACCATTGTGGCTACGTAGAAGTGCGCTTAATCCCTCCTCGGGTTTTCTACACAAATTTTTCAGACAGGATTGTACGCCGTCTGTCAACCCTGAGGCATCAAAACGAACACATTTGATTTATGTATTTTCGACCACCCGTTAAAGCTTAACTACTGGAAACACGCCAATTATTTACAGCAGATGGATATTGGCCATTTGTTTAACATGCGTAATCCGGGAGTTTACTAGTAGTGCTCCTTCCAAACAAATATTGGAATCCATACTTAAAGATAACTCCACGACACCCACTGGTCTGAGCTCTTAGCCCAACAGGCATTTTAAGATTCTTGAACGAGATATAACTACCTGGGGTGCGGGGTGCCCAGTTGTGCCTACGGATGCATCAGCAATCGTCTTCTTCTGGATATAATGCTGTCCCTTGTGACGAGACCTACTAACATCTTTCGGACACGTGTTTTCAAATAATGGGGCTTTTCAAATGGGGATGAAGTCTGGTTGTCAGAAGTGAAGGAAACTAGATGAGTCTTATTGTGTTTTATTTATTATCTCCTGTCGTTTCCGATGCCCAACGATAACCTAGCGCCTTGCCAACATTCCTGTGGCTCAAGTCTCAAGCGCTGAGTTGGAATCATGGAAAAATAAGACTGACAAGTGTTGTGGACCATGGTCACTTAACGATTTCTTGTAACCGTAAGCCCCGGTCTGGATATATCTTTGATCGCCTGGTGCGTCTGATCATACCAAAGAAGGTCAACGAACGTGCGAGCCAGCTGCTCGAATATAAGCGGTCAAAAGTGATTCTAAGAATACAACTCATCTGTCAATGTCGAGTGAAGAACAACCAGTAAAAGCTGTCTCTACGGAAAACGGTTATTCCATTGGCAGGTATGTAGTCCCGTTATGTTTGGAGCTGTTACTGCTAATAACATGCTTAGATAAAATTTTGCTTCACTGGTTCACTTCGTGGAAATCTCGGGTCATTTACACTCATCCTCAGCCTTAGCAGTCCGGTGCATCAGAGAAATGCAAGTAAAATTTCACTAGAGCACGAATAACACGGCAGTGAATGTCACATTTACTTTTTAGTTAGTGATCAGTGCCTTGGAAATATCTAAATTATAATAGGTAATGTGCACCTGCCTATAGTGTTGAGCCATTGACACGGCGAGTGGTAAGAGGCAAAGATTTCATGTGGCTCCACTCTGACCTGAATAATGAACGCAGTATTTTATCACCCGTCCTACGGACGCGGATTTCGCACGATGGGTCCTGGTGCTTAGAGGTGAGGAGGCATGCGCCTGTTCTCCAAAGATACTCATCAGAATAACTTAAGTAACACGACCAATGGCTGATAAAGAGGAGGCATGGAAAAAAGATAAAAGTGCGATACTTATAAGAAAGTGTTACGAAGGGTGTATATTAGGAAAACGGAAAACATTTTACAGTAAATAGTGAAGAAAACAGCAAAGGTAGAAATATCACCTCGTACACAATGACTGCTGAACTACTCAATCTATTTCCTCACTAAAATTGGTCTGTAGCAGTTCAGAATAAGCCTCAATTCACAAACCAATTCTCAGTGGGGCAACGGTGGCAGCAGAGACATCCTGCACCTTTTGATTCCATCAATAAATTTACTTTTCTTCTTCTGAGGAATGGTAGCTTTTTTTCTTGTGCTTATTAGTACAGCCGATTCCCCCATTCTTCATCACGCACATCAGCTTGAGGGCCCTATTTGTAACTTTATATTCTTGTATCTGCTGCTTTGTGTGTTACACGAAAATTGAATCCTGAGATGAACACATTCAAGTTTCAAGCATCGTTCTCCTCCTCGTTTTCCTTATTGTTCAGCCTTATTATTCTAGCGGCTGATATAATTTTCCTGCATGCTACCCCATTTTATCTCTATTGGCATGTTCCACTCAAGTTGGAAAACAAACCTATCATTATGTAAGGTGTTTCATAAATTTTGCTGGTAAACTTTTGGTACCTAATCTATAAAGCTTTGTCTTGGTCGGACATTTTAAACGCCTGGTATTTTAAAGAATCCAAATATCTCTATAATGGTGATAATAAGTATATACTCCAAGTTGTGGGGAACATGCCGACTGGGACATGGTCGACTACGAAGAATTGAACATAAATTTTACTCCTGTACACAACCTGAGAAGGTGCTAGGCCTACTCATCTCTTATTCGTCGGACAAAGCCCGACCGACTGGCGAAGGACCGAAACAATCTGATTGACAAAACCTTTGTTTACATTCAGACTTCGCTTGCAAATTTTCATCGTGTCTAAAAAGCCTCCATCTACTTTCAACTGATTTGACTCAGTCTTCTCTGCTTTGCTTAACTTGAGCACTACACTCTCTATTGCACAAATATACGGGAAACAGATATCATTCATATATTTCGGTCATCAATATGATAAGCAGGTGCACTAAGCAGCGGTAACTGACACAATTTACTGTTATCAATGCCAGAAAATATAGTCCATTTATAAAGGCGACGACACTGAGTTACTTGCACAACCGATCATAAAAAGAGCACTAGGTGGAAAACTGCTTACTAAAAGGAATTTGTCCAGTTCCTTGAACCTTCCGGTTGTTGCCGTTTCTGGATGAGCAGCTACAGTAAAGTTAGCCACAAATGACCGCAACTCCTTCCTCCCATTCAGTAGATAACTAGGCGGTAAGTCGAATATGGCGTTTCGACCCTGCAGAACAAATTCATCACGCTCAGGCTATCTCCAGAAACTGACATCTAGTCACTAGATTTAGGAAAATAAGTTATAGCAATGTACCAAAAATCAATATAAGAAGCTTTAAGTTTTTGTTAGCCCAAATGTGATCACGTGTACGCCAGAAGTTTTCCCTTTCGTACGTTTGAACAAATTTGCGCACCTCTCTCTCTGTCGATAAATAAATATGATGACGTGCATGATCTGCCATGCAGACTACAAGCAGTTGTGAGGGCTTTGAACATGAGGTAATTCTGACAGTGTGTTCTTTTAGAATGGCTATCTTATCTGTTAGTAATTTTTGTATAAAATTAATACCTCTCAAATGTCACTCTCAGAGAAAGGCAGCACAATAAACAAGGCCTCACCACAGGCATCTTGGTACGTTAATCGGTTGATGGATGATGATTCTTCTTTCGCAATTAGCCTTCAAATCTGCCTCTGTAAATATATTCAATATCCCCCGATTCCTCACACAGGGTAGGCTACATATGTGGGCACCTTCGCATTAGAAAGCAGAACGGCAGTGGGCAGGAATCCGTATAAAAGAAAAGATCGCCAGAAAATAAGGTCTTCCACGTCAGTTCATCATGCTCGAAAAAGGCCACTGATCATCATCACTTATGCACTAATGAAATACTGCTTCAAGGCATGGTAGATGTTGACGTTTTCGGATCTGATTGACAAAACCTTTGTTTACATTCAGACTTCGCTTGCAAATTTTCATCGTGTCTAAAAAGCCTCCATCTACTTTCAACTGATTTGACTCAGTCTTCTCTGCTTTGCTTAACTTGAGCGCTACACTCTCTATTGCACAAATATACGGGAAACAGATATCATTCATATATTTCGGTCATCAATGTGATAAGCAGGTGCACTAAGCAGCGGTAACTGACACAATTTACTGTTATCAATGCCAGAAAATATAGTCCATTTATAAAGGCAACGACACTGAGTTACTTGCACAACCGATCATAAAAAGAGCACTAGGTGGAAAACTGCTTACTAAAAGGAATTTGTCCAGTTCCTTGAACCTTCCGGTTGTTGCCGTTTCTGGATGAGCAGCTACAGTAAAGTTAGCCACAAATGACCGCAACTCCTTCCTCCCATTCAGTAGATAACTAGGCGGTAAGTCGAATATGGCGTTTCGACCCTGCAGAACAAATTCATCACGCTCAGGCTATCTCCAGAAACTGACATCTAGTCACTAGATTTAGGAAAATAAGTTATAGCAATGTACCAGAAATCAATATAAGAAGCTTTAAGTTTTTGTTAGCCCAAATGTGATCACGTGTACGCCAGAAGTTTTCCCTTTCGTACGTTTGAACAAATTTGCGCACCTCTCTCTCTCTCTGTCGATAAATAAATATGATGACGTGCATGAGCTGCCATGCAGACTACAAGCAGTTGTGAGGGCTTTGAACATGAGGTAATTCTGACAGTGTGTTCTTTTAGAATGGCTATCCTTATCGTTAGTAATTTTTGTATAAAATTAATACCTCTCAAATGTCACTCTCAGAGAAAGGCAGCACAATAAACAAGGCCTCACCACAGGCATCTTGGTACGTTAATCGGTTGATGGATGATGATTCTTCTTTCGCAATTAGCCTTCAAATCTGCCTCTGTAAATATATTCAATATCCCCCGATTCCTCACACAGGGTAGGCTACATATGTGGGCACCTTCGCATTAGAAAGCAGAACGGCAGTGGGCAGGAATCCGTATAAAAGAAAAGATCACCAGAAAATAAGGTCTTCCACGTCAGTTCATCATGCTCGAAAAAGGCCACTCCTCATCATCACTTATGCACTAATGAAATACTGCTTCAAGGCATGGTAGATGTTGACGTTTTCGGTAAATGCATTTCCACATCCAACGGAAAAGTGTAGNCAACGGAAAAAGTGTAGGGAAACCAACTTTTCCACACAACGTGCTACAAGAGTCATAGATGAAAACTGAGGCACGATAGCTGCAAAAATACAAATTTTGCTCCCGTATTCCACTTTGAGTGCTGTGAAAAGCTTGATTTTCTCGACTGGCTTTAATATTTTAATGGATGCCGTCAAATTTTACAAAATTATCTAGATGAGTCCTCTGTTCGGAGCTTAGTTTCCGTGGAGCTTTGACTGTGCTTCAAAGGATCGGCCAGGGTTTATCTGACAGCCCTTATAGTCGGGCATCAGACAGCAATTCCTTGTCTGCTAAACTCGCTTTGTACGGCCAACCGCCGAGTAGCGTCTATGGCTGAATTTTTCCGAGTCTTCAACACTGGTGTAGAAAACATGTAATTATTGGTGATGTACATAAAGCGCTTCGGCTCGCGAGTTTTCTTTGTCTTCCATACACAGAAATTATCATGAAAAACTACGTTCGTTGGGATATTTTCACGTGGTGTTTTCATGTCACGCTTACTATTCTCGGAGCATTTATCATTTTTGTTCCATTGACACGAACACATCAGTCATCCGGAGGATACAATTGACCAACTCAGAATCCCGTCAAAAGGAGCGCTGCAACTTAAGCTCCAGACCAAACCTAAATGCGGTTCATTGTGATACTCAAAATTGCTATTTATCGTTGGCTTGCTTCCCGCTGGTGTTCCTGTAATGGATGAGCTCAGTGACACTGATAGTCGAAATGCGGCACCGGACCCACAGTATCATCGCAATCATATGTTGCGAAGACCAAGGGGTTAAATGGAACAGCTGTTGTTCAGCAATCTTGTAGCTGGTTGGCACACATGTAACAAAGGCTTTGGTTAGTTTAAAATGCGTCCGCAATAACCATTCACGTCCAAGCATTGGCTAGTTGCCGTTTATAACTGTCATGTCTTGAAGGATTCCCAGTAATTGAATTGCTGTTGCTACATGCAAGGCAAATGAGACTTGATGTAGATGGATTTCCTACTTGCTCAGTCCTTTATACCAATCTTCATATTCCTGAAACGCCAGTTTTCACCGTTTAATCCATAGATTAATAAATATATAACCGGGGTATCTCGCAAACTGACCGGGCCGGGTTTATTTCTGTTGTTCTGCGGAATGCGTGTACCTAAAAATTAAAAGCGAGTGGGGTGTAGCACCAGCTTTTCCTTTCAGCAGAGGGTGGTAAGCTTGTCAGCTAGAGAGCTCATAGAAAAGCATCCAAACTTGCTTCGAATCCGGTTCTCTATAAGGTTTAGACAACTGTCCTCGCACCAACTAATAAAAATTAAAGGCGTCAAAAACTGTGCTTTGAACTTCGAAATCTTCCTACCACGTATTTGTCGTACATCTACTGATTCAACAGCAAAAATCCCGTCGGCAGAATCTTGCGTTATCGGGCCTGCTCAGAATTGAGGATAACCTGCGGGAAGTAGTTCAAGTACTCTGAGCCGTGATTCTCAACTCACGATTTTTATGTCAGCTCCATGATTGAAGTTCGTTGGATATGCTCAATGAGGGTTACATTTTTTGTATCCCGAGTGATATATTGGTTGTTGTATTCGACAGGCGGTCCGATACAGGCCCCACTCAGTCCACGCGCCCAGTAATGTGAGGTACGTTAAATCATACGAAGGAAAACGATTGCCTTTTAGGCCGACTTTGTATGCCGGGGACAGATGCTTGAATCCCTCTTGAAATCCCACATTTTAGCGTCCCGTTGACCATTGTTTTCGTGCACGGCATTGGCATTCATCCCCTGGGATGAGCGTGCGGGCGTACTCTGTGTCATTCATAGGGTGTTCTCAGTCGAATGACCGCTGATCTGCGGCGCCGAACTTCGTTTCAATGGTGCTGGCTTTGGGACTACGGAACTGCAGTTATTCGGCGGAACGTAGACAGACTTTAAAGTTTTGCTGAAGCAATCATAAATCGGCCGCATGAATTTGGGAATTGAACTTTGTTTTTCTATCCATTACCAGTGAAAGGAGCTGTTCATTAGAAAACACCAACTGAACAGCTATACACCACCGGGTAGAAAATTAAAACTCGCATCAACACCTCTTTTAGAACTCAATATTCGTCTTATTTTTGAATGCGTTTGCTCAGTTTTATTATTCGCTGACCATAATGCGATAGTAAACATATGCTGCAGAGCAGTTCACGAAGTCCGTGATACATCCCACCTTATGTTAAATTAAATAGGATTTACGAAAAACCCACACACTACTCGCAAGCCTCGTCACTATTATCCACTGTTACACAAGTAACTCAAGTTTGTCACTTATTGCAAACATTTGAAACTGCCGGGTCATCAACCAATGATATGAGGGTTTCACTTACACCACAGTGACGGAAAGATAATCACTAAACTGCTTTGTCACCCTAAAAATTCTTTAGTCTAGGTAGGGGTGGCTTAGGTTCTGAGCGTGGGTCTTTTGGGCAGCCAACTCTCGCGTTATTTGGATTCTAGCCACCGAGACATAAAAACGTCCGTAACCGGTCGCTTGACTGGGCGCAACAAAGC
>NW_008752074.1:74304-90724 GCF_000715545.1 Opisthorchis viverrini | reverse complement strand
TCTATCCATTACCAGTGAAAGGAGCTGTTCATTAGAAAACACCAACTGAACAGCTATACACCACCGGGTAGAAAATTAAAACTCGCATCAACACCTCTTTTAGAACTCAATATTCGTCTTATTTTTGAATGCGTTTGCTCAGTTTTATTATTCGCTGACCATAATGCGATAGTAAACATATGCTGCAGAGCAGTTCACGAAGTCCGTGATACATCCCACCTTATGTTAAATTAAATAGGATTTACGAAAAACCCACACACTACTCGCAAGCCTCGTCACTATTATCCACAGTTACACAAGTAACTCAAGTTTGTCACTTATTGCAAACATTTGAAACTGCCGGGTCATCAACCAATGATATGAGGGTTTCACTTACACCACAGTGACGGAAAGATAATCACTAAACTGCTTTGTCACCCTAAAAATTCTTTAGTCTAGGTAGGGGTGGCTTAGGTTCTGAGCGTGGGTCTTTTGGGCAGCCAACTCTCGCGTTATTTGGATTCTAGCCACCGAGACATAAAAACGTCCGTAACCGGTCGCTTGACTGGGCGCAACAAAGCTAGCACAAAGTTCCACTGCTCCATCCGCGAGTGTCAGCGACTCATCAACTTGAAACAAGCACCACTATAGTCAGCCAATCAATTGTGCATAGGCCATTCAGCCACCGCAAGCACCTCCTCTAACTAGTCCGACCGAAAGATCCCACACGTTGCTGTCATTAGAGTGAGAGGTGCTTCGCTGGAATCTATCGGCCTTTGCGTCACAACTGCATCATGTGCAGTCGGCCGTGGCCTTGAAGACGATGAGTGCCAATCACAAAGATTGTAGCAGCCATTATATCAACGTGCCGCCTCCCAATCACTAAGTTCGTGACAGCGCGTACCAGAAACAACCAATTTAGCTCGATGCCCCATACGGGTTACAATGTCTTAAGGGTAGTTGGAAAAACCTTGAAGAAAATTGGTTAAGCTCATGCCTGGCTGAATGAAAATTTTGTTCGAGTGCTCCAGGTTTCCCCGCACGCGTCAACAGTCTGACAGCGTCAGCTGCCTGCTTCCTGACGTGCGTCAGACTATTCCATATGTGCGTGGATTAGGCCGGGAAGCTGAATTTACCGCAGGTGCTGAGACATATTACTTGCTTTCTCAAACCATTTCAGCGTTCATCTCTCAGTCGCTCGCAAGGTTTTTATTGAATAAAGCCTGGTGTCTGTGTCCTCAGGCTTCTAATTCTTACTCTGATTGTCACCATGCTCCAGCCGTCAAAATCAACAAGAGGCTTCAGCGAACCATAAGTCAATTCTTAGGTCCTGAGCGGTTGGACACTGATCTCAATACTCCAGATCCGGAAAATATCTGAGAGCACTGGTTTTACTTTCGTACATTTTCTAGGGTCATTTGCTTCTCATTCATCAGATAAAATCAATGCCTTGTTGAATTAAGCTGTCGTTTATGTATACCGCCGCATCAAGGACTGTAAGAATCATGACTCAGCTTTTGCAAACTTGCGAAAAGTCTATGTCCATCCAAAAAATATTCTCCAGGCAACTTTCGAAGGCTTCTAACCAAGACGGAAATCCAAACGTTAATAGCTTTGAACAACCGCTTTGCAGTTTGTTGCCCGATTGTCACTTTAAGGCCTTTGGTGCAGAGTAAAACGACGACGAGGCGTTTAAAGATACGTTTATCAAAGAATCTCTATCCAGGTACTATGAGTCAGTGCTGTTTGAAGGCGGTTCGGGGGATGTTAACACTGCGGACGCTAGTGCGAACGAAAGTTTTCCTTCCGTTTGAATAAAAAAATTTACATGGGGTAACCTGATGCTACCCTGCATCGCTCGCGGCTGGCATGAACGTCTCACTCTGCACCACTTCAAGTGCACTTCACCGTCCATACATAACACCCAACACACCATTGGCCACAGCGAGCACCCAATGACTGTTTTTGCCATGCACTATTATTTGCGTGGAGCAGACGTCACTAATTCGGTGAATTGCGACCAATACTCTTCATTCCTTTTTAAGCTGACATAGTGGATTTTGATTAAACTTCAGGTCTCCAATATCTCAGAAGATTTTGCCCAACCGCCTATTATTTGTCCTCTGACCCCGTTCATATTATCCCTTTTCACACAATGAAGACAGGATGAAAGGGTATCTAGCTTGAATAAAATTTACCACCATGCAACCCCAGCATTTATTCCCCCTTTCCAACAAGTCAAGCGGATACCCCCCTGCTCGCTACCTCGGCGGCTTATTCCTTGCCTTTCCAAAACTGGGCACCCATACTCCCGGGCTTTACGCCTTCTTACGGACTGACACAGCGCAAAAACGAGGCAAACCTCTTACCATTAATGATGTTCGAGTGCATCGCTATCTAAATGTACTACATACCTCCCGAGCAGCCTCTTGATAATGATCTGTCACGTCCTCATACTCTATCGGCAACCTCAGCTAGCCGTTGATTCCTATGTCGGCCAACAAATAATCCACCTTGACGACAATTACGAGGCCGTTCACAAACCGACGAACGTCCGTGCGACAATAACCTCACAGTGCCACACCCAGTATAATGACACTCATGCAACCATTTTCTCCCTATTCTCGACCGTCACCTGCCGCCCAATTACACCTGTAATAGCAACTACGAAAATTTTTCACCCTCCCCTACTCGCTTCTCGGACGGGTTCATCCCATTCGCTAAACATTTTGATCGGATTTAACGTACCTGGCTTCCTTCTGTAGTTTCGGGTTGCATTCTCCATAATTTTAATTTCGTTTGCGGTGTTCATTTGCCTGTATGCGTTGGCACAACCTCCCCATCAAAACTTTCCTCTACATCTGACTTCCTTGCTAAAACGTCACCGGTGAGTTAACTCTGTTTCAACTTAAACCACATTTTGCTAATTTTCTTCACTTCGAGTTCCTTATTTCTGCTGTTCATGATCCTGACCATTTACCCAACCACCCATCCGGCTCCATCATTGTACTAGTCGCACCTAATGCACACAGTCCCAGTTTTTTCCGTCTCCAACAACTGCGGTGAATTCTGAACTTATGAGCAGGCCTTGTTGGTCGTAGCTTCCCCCTCGTTATGTTGTTGCCTGCGGGGTTTAGTTTATAACAACACAATCATGCCTACACAATCTAGTTGCCTACATGTTGGTAGATTAACTTATCACTGCGACAATGCCCTCATTTGCAAAAGTAATTTGGTTTTCATGGGAGAATCAAGTGAATCCCTCGTGTCAGATGTTGTTTAACTGAACGTGTGGCACAAAGGCCACCTCATTTTCAGCTGATACGATATTTCAGATATCGCGGTACATCTTAATAAAGGGTTCATGTAGAATATAGGATTGATGGAAACTTGGGGACTGCGCCGCCTGATGAGCACTAAGAAGGGCAAAACCGGTCGTGGGCTGTCGAAATGTTTTCAGAAACCTTGCGATTAATTAACTTTATGGAAACCTATTGTTATCCCTTTTGCAAGGGTAAAAGCAGTCGCAGTCGTTTTTGCCGAACAGTCCGCTCTTATGTGCTGCTTCGGTGTCCACATCAGGGCCACCAAGTTCTCGGGCATCATCTGGTGAACAGATGATTGCTGTTAGTATGAAATTTTCGTGTTTCTTCACCGACAACAAATTAACCTGAAAACACTGTGGAGAGACCATCTCTTGAAAGAATCGAGCTCTACAACTGGTCCAGCGAACACCTTTCACGTTTCAAGCGCCGAGTGTGTCGAAGATGCATTCACTAATTGAGTTCCACATCGAGGTTTAGCTAGTACTGGTGGGTAATGAGATTTTATTAAGAAATTACTTTTCATCGAAACAAGTGGCCTGTACAACCATCGTCATCGGAGATTAACTGGACATCCAGCCAGCCCGAAGGATTTCTCGTGGACGTTGTATTTCAACATCACAAAGTACAAGTGTCCCTTTTTAAGTTTTCAGTATTGAGTGATCTCTGTACAGACGTTCCTTGTGGACATGAATAATTTGAGCTTAACAAACTCCTAAAGGTCTCATTTAACTGCGATCTATCTTGATACCAAAATGGTGGTATATTCACCGTCAAGTAATGTGTCACTCTTTGTTTGAGCGTCTCGAACTAGATATGCCCATTGCTGTGGAGTCTATGACCCATTGTGCAGACAGTGTGGTTTTGATTGTGTTCAGAGGCCGGCAGGCTCTAAGAAGCGAACATCAGGTCGATAGGACATATGCGGCACGTGTGGGTTACGGAAAAATTCAAGGCATATCCTGATTGGTCACCATGTCAGCCAATTTGGCTCCGGCATCTTTAGTTCTAAGCTTGGTTGTCGATGGCTGTAGGGTGTCTGCCAGTTTGGTTGATTTGTGCAAGTATCGTTGATGCATTCCACCCAACACTAACGGAAAAGACAATATCCGACGATTTCAGTTAGAGTTATTGCCTTTATCTTTTGACGCAACCTACAGACCAGGCATCATAAACTAAGCCGCTGAGATTCTCTCGAGGTGTCTGTGCGCTCACTTTATCCCACCTGGATCTGAAACCTTTGCGGACAACTCTAAGCCATTTCGGAGCAGCACGCACGATGCATTTCGTTTTTTGCTTGTTAGTCTGTTCACTCAGCCTGGCAGTAGAATTGCAACCGTTTAATCACCAATCATCCTCATCAAACGGTTAAGTGTGATCAGTTCACCCATCGCCGGTGAGTTATTTCATCCGAATACCATTTCATGTATTTCACCATTGCTGATCCGGTGTTCCCACCGAATTCCGGCAGTGCTCCGAAGACACCGATGGTCAAACACTGAAAGTCTTTTGACGTCCACGGCGCGCAGCGGCCGGGTTTCTGATCCGTATAGTAATATGGAGCGCACCGCAGCGTTGTAAACTCGACCCTTGACAGATAAACTGATGTCAGGCCTAGGCCACAGGTGACGCAGGTTTACAAAATCTGCTCCAGCCTTAACAATCCGGATGGAAACATCATCTTAAGGAGGGTCGAGAAGGTATGGGGGACACCTTTGCTCCACAGGCACTGCCATAGTGCCTGACGATCCATAGAGTCAAAGGCAGCTATCAGATCAAGAGACACAACCATTGTTCGCTGCTGGAAGCAGTATCGCTGTTCCAGAATTTGTTGGAGGGTGGAGATATAATCGATGCATCCACTTACAGGAGGGAACCCAGCTTGGTTTTCACGGATCTGCCTCTCCCTGGTTTTAGTCAACCTTCGAAGTATAAGGCCAGAGAGCACTGATGTTATAGCTGACAGGCTGATGTCACGGTCGTTTTCGCACAACATCCGCGTAACCTTTTTGAAGATAGGGATAACCGTTGAAATGCACCCTTCTCCAGGCACCTTCTTGTCGTCCGATACGGTACCAATAAGCTTTGTTGGATGGGTCACCAAGGATTTTCCGTCTTCTTTGAAAAGGGCTGGGTACAGACTCCGGTCCTGGTGCCTTCTCACGTTTCAGTACGGTTGTCTCGTACCTTATTTCTTCCGAAGGGTGATCAAGGCTACCATTCCATTCGTCCGTGTGTATTATCTCGATCGGCTGTGCTGCAGGAGGCCACCTGAACTGTTCTTCGAAGTGCTCGACCCATCTTTCCAGTCGGCGATTTTACGAGTGAATTAGTGAGCCATATTTTTCACTTGTCGTTTCGCTGATCGCTGCTTTTCTAGAACCAATCGATCGTATCAGTTGATACAAGGCACGGCTGTTTCCCGTAGCAAAAGCCTTCTCTAGCTCCCGAGCTTTCGATGTCCAACAGAGCTCTCGGTCTTTCCTTAGACTCTTCACTATTTGGCGTTTGAGGGATTTGCGTGCGCCGTCGTACTCGTTGCCTGCTTTGAGGGTTTTCCGTGCGCCGTCGAACTCGTTGCCCGCTGGTATAGCTTTCCTGACATCAATCATGGATAGCGATCTCGATGACATCCGGTGGTCTTGTGGTCGAATCGGAGAGGTCGAACAGACAGCACTGAACGCCGCTAAATAGCTCCTTTCACATTTTTTCACGCTTTATTCACATGCTTACTGCCATCATAATATTTGTTTACTGTGGAGAGTTTTTGGGCTATCTCAGACGGATACTGTTGAGCTATGGTAGTTCTTCGAAGGCAGTGGATTGACATGCTTCTTGCTGACTTGCGAGCCCCTGAAGGTAACCGAACTCTCAGGCTTGCACGCACCATGGCGTGATTGGAATCAAGTGGTGTGCCCCAGAAGGAACGTCAGTCTAGAATTGTGGCTCTCCACCGGTGGTTGATGGCCACGTGGTCTAACTGGGTCCACGGTCGATTTTCAGTTGGTGGCCACCAGGTTACGCGATTCGAACGTTTATTTTGAAAGTTAATGGTCAGCACACCGCTGAAGGAGTCGATCTCCGTTGTCTATGCGGCGAGCATCGACTCCGAATCAACCGCCCAGATGTGATTTCAAAGAGCTAAGATGGCCTACTTGAGCATTCTCATATCGCCTACCAGTATATCACAATGTCAATGCTTTTTGCCTGACGAATGAGCCCGGATAGCTCTCGATAGAAAGCATCCTTGTCCGCCTCAGAACTGCAGTCCGTTGGGGTATAAGCCTACAATACAAACAGGCACCGCTTTCTATACCGAGAGACATTGAGCTTGATTGAACTAGATAACCGGACGGCGCAAAGATGACTGTTCACTGGGACCCGATCCAGCAAAGGTTGACTAAAACCAGGGAGAGGCAGATCCGTGAAAACCAAGCTGGGTTCCCTCCTGTAAGTGGATGCATCGATTATATCTCCACCCTCCAACAAATTCTGGAACAGCGATACTGCTTCCAGCAGCGAACAATGGTTGTGTCTCTTGATCTGAAAGCTGCCTTTGACTCTATGGATCGTCAGGCACTATGGCAGTGCCTGTGGAGCAAAGGTGTCCCCCATACCTTCTCGACCCTCCTTAAGATGATGTTTCCATCCGGATTGTTAAGGCTGGAGCAGATTTTGTAAACCTGCGTCACCTGTGGCCTAGGCCTGACATCAGTTTATCTGTCAAGGGTCGAGTTTACAACGCTGCGGTGCGCTCCATATTACTATACGGATCAGAAACCCGGCCGCTGCGCGCCGTGGACGTCAAAAGACTTTCAGTGTTTGACCATCGGTGTCTTCGGAGCACTGCCGGAATTCGGTGGGAACACCGGATCAGCAATGGTGAAATACATGAAATGGTATTCGGATGAAATAACTCACCTGCGATAGGTGGACTGGTCATGTGGCATAGGTTGCGCCGGCTTGGACACCTGCTCCATATGCTAGTAGATTGGCTTCCTCGAAGTGCTCATTTCGGAGGACGACGCCTCTGTCTGGGAAGACATGCAGAATGACGGCAATGACTGCAATAGTGCAGGCAACAACGGGCAGGACAATCGGTAGTTTTGGGTCGCAGTGGGTCATTAGCAGATCGAAACTGGGTATCGCCTCTAGCCTGCAGAATCCTCCCTCGCGTTCTTTTGACCAACACCAAGGGCCGTCCTTTCCAAGCGAAGGCGAAAATGTCGAGTAATAGCTGTTTTACCCCGAAAAGGAACGTAATCATGGAGCATCCGTAGGTGGTTGCATCTGCTGTATAGCTCGTAGGTTCTCCGGGTCAGGATGATGACCAGAGGCATCGAAGGTGAAACCGAGACACTCCACTCGTTGCATCTTATAGCTCGTAGGTTCTCTGGGTCAGGATGATGACCAGAGGCATCGAAGGTGAAACCGAGACACTCCACTGTTATCAAGAAAAATTGACATTTCGTAGGATGTAAGCGGAGTCCGTTGTCCCGAATGCGCAGCAAGCTGGCATTGGTCCGATCTAGAAGCTCTTCGGTTGGAAGCAACAATCAGCATGTCGTCAAGGTGTACGACCACACCAAGAATGCCAGAAAGGATGGTGCCCATCAACTGTTAGAAATTGTTGGGGCTGTTTTGACGCCAAACACGAGGCGGATGTATTGATACAGCCCGCGGTGTGTTGATGACCAACAGTGGACGTGATTCTAGTGCGACTTCAACTTGAAGATACGCTTCAGCAAGGTCGATTTTCACGAAGAACTTTTCACCGTTCAGAACGGTGAATAGATCGTCGGGCATTGCTGGTGGATAGTGGTGCTGCTGGAGAGCGGCATTAATATCAGTTGAGAAATCGACATATGCGGGTGTCACCGTTGGGTTTCTTCACCACGATGATCGGCGCTGCCAAGGCGGAGTAAGATACAGGGAACAGAACGCCTTGTTGTTTCAGCCATTGAAGTTCGGCGTCTACCACCGGGAGGGAAGCGTACGGAACTGGTCTCTTTGGACGGAAGACTGGCGTAACACCCGGCAGGAGGTAGAGGACAGTGCACTGACTGAGACCGGATTGGAAAACAACTGAAAATCGCTTGATAAAGCCAGATGCATGATCCTTATGCGCCATGGGAGACTGAACTATATTGCAAATTACGCTGATTGGAATGTTGGCTAACCCCAAGTAGTAGTTCCCCGGAAAGATGCACAGCATTGGAGCTCACCGGAGAGTTTTGGCTCTCCACCACAGGCACTGCTAGCAGTTCGAACGGTTTGTCTGATCAGAGTTTGCCCGAACGTGCGCGAAAGCTTCTCTGAAATGATGCTAATGTCCGATGCAGTGTCCAACTGCAGACGGGCTGGATGACCACTAAGAGTGACTGTGAGCTACTTTCGGCGATCAGGGGTATTGATGTGGAAAGTAGCCATCAAACTGAGGGAGGAGCCAACAGGGCTGAATTTGGTTTCGGACGGACGCATGCTGGTGGCACTGAAACACCAGAGGCCGCATACATCCGTCACTTACAATACCCATCGTTGTGTCCCACGGACGTACATTGGTGACACCGATGCTGCTTGTAGGTACTGAACTTAACAAAGCGCCAGGCTCCACAGTGCCAACATTTTGAAAGTGGTGTCTTCTTTGGGTCTTTGTTTTGCTTCGGACCAGAATACTGTGAGGCTAATTTGGTCGCAGGGCCAGACTGTTGCGTAGCCTGATGGATTGCATGGGCTTCGGACCGCCATGACCCCCAAGTTGGACCATCTCGGTGTCTTGCTTCAGGTTAAGCAATCGTTGACATTCCGAGGTGATGGCCTGCACCGTCGTTGATGGGTCATTCTCGATGCGGCTGAGGAGTCTGGTGCAGATTTCTGCATTTTTCAGGGATGAAAGGTACCGACTTGAACTAGTCTTCCGTTAACGATTTGAGCTTCAACCGTTCGCATTCCCGGTTCACGATGCCGGAATAAGTGAGAAAATGGTGAGCAAGTGTAGTTAATGGCACTGATCGATCGACAGAATCGAAAACACCCTTGGGGCTAAGAAACACCAATATTTTGGGTCGTCTGTACATGTGCCTCTGCTCTACGACCCAACGTCGTGTGAAGATGCGGTCAGCGTAGGCTTTTCCCCAGTCCTGTTTGATTCCCACTAGTCAATGTTTTGCGTGCCACTGTATCAGTGACACCAGAAGTCATGTTACAACGGCAGTCAAACAGACACTTCTTGGGTTACCGCGACTACACTATTTGAAAATTGGTGCTACTATAGACTCACTCCAGTTGTCTGCATGACTTGTTCCCCCCAAATAAACGCAAATATGTTGGTCGTGTGCTGGCTGGGAAACCCACCACCATACATGAACAGCGGAAGGGAAGGTCATGGGGACCAAGAGTGTGATATTCTTGACTAGAGATATGCGTACTGTCGTACTCGACCGCATAATCAAATTGGTCTTGCTTACTAACATGTATGCTTTCATGTGTCAATTTCCCTTCTTTTCAGATATCGGTGTTGACTAATAGCACGGTTGTTTGATCATGTGGCTCACATCAGTCACATGGTTCCCATCACTCTTGTGGGTTCCCAGTCTGTCACCTTCAGCCTACTATGGATGCTAAAAAGTCTTCATTTTTTCGACCGAGGTACTTTTCTCAGACAGTCTTCTTCCTCTCTGTGGTCGTGCTCATTGCAACTCAAGCACTGCAGAACGAACAGGCTAACAGTCGGTGGATCGTTGGGAAGTAGGTTATCCTTATGTAGCTGGTATCGCAATTCATAACGTCACTATATACCGAGATTTAACATATGATATTGTTTCTGGCCTCTTTTGTTTTAAAGTGAACAATGCATGGTGGCGGCACCCCATTGCGTCCGAATACCACTGTCATTCAACGAAACGTGCCTTGGTAACCATTTGCCTTACCGGCTGACCGCTCCGCATCCTGTGGTCGAGGATGTTTCACACTACCAGCTTCACGTATGGACGCCCCTCCGGAGTATTCCAGCCTGCTGGGATAAGTTACAGGTGAGTCACATCCTTGCCGCACTAACTTGGATTATGTTTTGCTCTTCTTGCCATCTAGTACATCATTTTCGGCTTGTTCAGCTTCTTGCTTGCCGTAAGGCGAGATTCAACTCACCATATTCTCTTCCCTGTTTTCAGTTCTTACTGTGTTCCGTTTACTTTCCGGAATGCATTGAAACACAAGACAAATGGCCATATCAAGGCTATCCTCCTCAAGTGAAGTCCGCGAATGCCACAGGGGACTCTGTGTTCCCTCCTGCCGCCCTGTCTGATGTTGATGTTCATACTCATTCACGCGATAGTTTAGCCGTCCATCCTCCTCGTGTTGTGTTACCCGAAGCAGAAATGTGTGAGGCGGTACACAAGGCGTGTCCACTGTTGCTTCGTTTTGGTTCGCCCGTGGTTGTGAGTGGTGATGGACTGGAGGTGGATGCTCCATTATTGCACCCGCTTCCTCGATTTTTTGATTGCTCATTATATCCTCGTGGATGCCGAAAGGTTAGTGAATCGTTCCTTTATATCTCAGAACTTCCACATAAATTATTTCCATGTCAGCAGTAGCTTTCCCCAATTTTATTTGTTCGAAGACTACTGAGAATTGGTCAGTCATTGATTGGCAACTTCAAGTTCACTGTTCGAGCGCTTCTACTTTCTCTTTCACAGAACAAGCTCACTTCTCGCCTTTTTCAAAACAATGAAGTTGATTGTGAAGCTCCGCTTGTGACGACGGCTGTCCGTCAGAATTGGTAGGTTATAACACTCTACTGTTTGTTTATACCTCAGTTTGTGCTTCTCCAAACTGTCGACTATTTACGAAGGCAAACAGATGGAGTGTGCTCACTCACCCACCTATGTGGGTGGGAACTCTGAAGTTTCCGATCGGTTCGTGTTTACCTATGTGGGTGGGAACTCTGAAGTTTCCTGAACCTATGCAGAACATCGTGACACGTAGCCTACATTTGGAAACTGTGTTCGTGTTTGCCGTGTAGCGCATCTTCTGTTTCGTGCATGTGAACTTATGTGCCAATACCCTCTTGCATAAGTAATCTTGTTTTGTTTTTGAAATTATTATTCCCGTCCCTTATAATAGCCTTACGTGATTCTCCCACCGTCACGGTGGGTACCGAGTTGCTCCATCGAGATAATAGTTTTCCCTTAAAAGTGGCTGCCATTAAAGTTCCCCTACCCACCAAGGGAGGATGCCACGGTAGATGACCTTGTTTGGTGGCTAGTGCATATCAACTGTGGCCTTCGGGAGCGCTTTTTGGACGGTTAAGTGCTTAGGCGTAAGTATATTCGCCTTTTTGGATGCGATAGTTCGGGTACGTTCTGCGTACGTTCGCGTTCGTCTTGTGTGTCAAACAGTCGGAGTTAACACCTCAGTATGACTGCTGATAGGTTGAACTAATAATGCATTTCCCATTCTGATAGGCAGCATGACAGAGTAGGATGAACTGGTCAACCAAACAGATAGGTTTACAACTTCTTCACTTGGTAAACAAAATCATGATTAGAACCAGTGCTCCAGTTTGTCATCATTAGCTGAGGACTTCAGTAGTGCGTCAACATCGTGGTGGTCCGTCATTTTCGTCGTTTATTTTCGTGAGGTTCGAATGAAGATGACAAACTGTGAAATATTTCATCGGTCAGTTGGAAGAAGATCGGAAGTCTGGTGAATATTCTCCAAACCTTTTCGGAAAGATTTTTTCTGCACTGTTGAGAGAAAAAGGGCTTCGCTGCGGAGTTATTTATTGGAAGACACCAACTGAACAGGAAACAGGGAAGCAAAACTCTCATGTGCATCTTGTTTATAAAAGCTGAATATCCTTCTTCTCGTGCGCGTTGCGCTTTACTTTCCTGGATGTAAGCGAATTTTTAAAGCAATTTCACCAATTCCCTAATAAATCTCACTTTTCGATGGACGCGAAGCGTATTTACGAGAAAACCCACATACTACTCGCATGCCACCCCAGTAGTGTCCACCGTTACACTAGTAGCAGTATTTGGAAACTTCATAATTAATGAGCTGCCTCCAAAGTAATTACCTTCAAACCCTGGAGCGTTGCATTTTCCATCATTTTTTGTAGTTGGGCTATCGATTATTATTCCCACACATTTCTTCACTACAATTTCTCCAAACAACAAAGCACCTGCATCCCTTGACTTAAACGATTGAAACTCGTAGAATGTGTAGCCTCGTTGATTAATATTTCCTCGAGTTCGGGCAACTAACCAACGACCAACGAGAGTCCTATCAATCAAATTGTTGGGGACATTGCAGCGCCCGGGTGCATTTATGCGGTTCGGCCTCCGCCCAACAGCGCCCAACAGTTCACTCACAGCTGCTGTTGCACGCCTCGACCGGAGAACTTTTGTCCATCTGGGTGCACGCGTGACGTAATTTGTGAGGTCGGGGTACCGAAATGTGGATTTAAGAAAAAACATTTGGTAATGAACCTGTTTAGCACTTGGAGCGTTGCATCCGGGGTTTCCTTTCTCGGTTTCCCATGTTATTCTCTGCGTGGCGTGTGACTTTTTATTGATGTATTAGCTGCATTGCGCTCCACTCTGTCCTAAGTGCTTACATTTTCCGCTTCGAAGCAGTCATTTCGGGAGGGAATCGTCAAACCTTCTACACTGTTCCTGTATTTGATTTACAGTATGGGGTGACTTCTTCGGTGAGATGAGCTGGCAGTTGGAGTGCCAGATCACGGCGTTTTCTGATGAATCCCGATAGGACTGCAGCTCTGGGATGCCTTAAGAGAACTTCTTTCTTGTCCTTTTCAGGATACCTGGAATTGAACGATGCAGTTTTCCATGTCAACGACCGCATTTCCATCCGGAGCATTACCGCCTCGCTCGCTGGCTTACTGGATTTACTGCAGTAATATGTCTTTGCATCAATGTTGCAGCACTTGTGAGTCTTGGCGGTAGTTATCTGACTTGAATGATCTATATTTTCAGACGCAATACACTACCCATAAGGATGCTGAAAATTCTTTTTTTTGCGTTGGCTGAGTTGGCCTTCGTGTGAGGAGTCTTTTTTCTGTTTTGTGTGATTACTGCAATGACTGTTGACATGTGTGGCCTTCGGTTTTTCCTACTGCGTTATTTCAGTTATTTGTACTAGGTGTGTACTGTCAATTTTTGCATTAAAATCTTAGTTCCTTTAGATAGATAATTTTCTATATGTCGAGATTTGTTGCTCCTCACCTCGTTAAAGCGGTTGCCCACCCGCGGATGGTCAACTTGATTACTTTCGCCTTACAAGAGTCCATCAGTAGGACACACAGTTTTATCACGAGGTCCCTTTATCTAAAGTTCGTACGTTTTGGGATCCCAGTTACTCCGCTGGTGAATTAGATTTAGTAAGAGTTTTCAGCAACCTTGTGAGTAGCTTCCTTTAGTAAGACCCAGCTGAAGCGTTCAACATAAGATTTTGGACTCTATGCAGTGTGCTTTCCCGGGAAGATGTCTAGTTATTTGATTAGAATGTTCGGTTTCTCAGTCAGCTCAAGAGAAGACAAGCTTCGGACGTCCAGACTGGGGTAAATGATAAGCGCAGAGTTTTCATTGCATATTATGTAAGTACGATCAGGATTCTGAATCAACAGTAGAGAACGGAGTCGGTTCATGCAGTTCAGGCGAAACGTCAGATGAGTCAAATGAGAGGAAGAATCCGAACGGAAGTTACCGTGTATCGGAGTCACGAAATGGCAGTAAGTGATAGTTGGAGGTAGAAGTTCTAACTGTGAAGATGCACAGGATGTTGATACCGCTTGGGGTGATACCAGGTGCGAAGTGTTATAAGCGTTCTTTGGTTGAAACTTGAGTGTCAGGTCGCTTGTTTACTACATAACTAACGGTATCTGGAGGCGTTTTTGTGATGAAGGCTCATAACACAGTAGCATTTTCCGTAGACTCCAAGTAGAATGATGTCGAAGAGCACGCCCCGTGGGCCGAGGAAACATACACGATAGGAGTTTGCCAGACTGGTGATATCTCCTCGAATGGCGACAGAAAGCTTACAACCCAATTGCCAAGCTCGACGAAAAAATCAACCAATAGTGGCAGCTCCGAATAACCGTCTGTGGGTACCGAACAAAGCTGCTAGACTTTCGCGCACCGCATCCTCTTTGGAATTTGGACTCAAAACGCCGACAGGGTGCGAAACAGGGAACTTGTACGTCAATATGACTACTTGTCAAGCGGTGAACGTTTCGAATGTTAGGGTATATTATAAAGAGGTTTCTTGCGTTTCTACAAATAGATGAAAGGTCCTGAATGTAAGACGAAACAGCCGCTGTTTGCCACCTCTGTTTCATTTTCAAGAGATCAAGGTGTAAATTCGGATAGTTTCCCACACGTGATTTTCAGCAGCGTGATTAGCTTCAACCGAATTTATCGGTTGGCATTTTTTATGACTTGTATACGATGTTGATGTACCCTGTTCATCAATGATCAAATGATTGCTGCCTAGTGTTTAAGACGATCTGATAAAGGCGCTTCACTTGTTGCAAATTAAACTCATTAGTTGCACGAAGTGACGTCACCAATTCGGTTCGGTCACACGTTCTCGTATCATGGATTTTTAATCATCCCAAAGCCATTTGTTTCTTAGCAGTAACGTTCGTTTGTACAGAACTGACTGTTTGTATTCTTCCTTTCTGCACTCTGTTGCTGTCCATCTTTAGCTGACCTTACGAATGCAACAGTCACGACGCATCGCATTCTGGACCAAGCTGGTGACTAGAACCAAATCCGATGCGCAGTGCTGTCACATCACGACCTCTTCGGGGTCTGTCACGAGAACGGGTGACACGGGTGCCAGTGGTGCAGTTAGTACACCACGTCGTGTGAAGTGGACAAAATCTGGTCGACAACTGCTCGATTCCAAATGTTTCTATCTACCATTGTTCTACATTCACTTGTTTTTCCTCATCGGCTGCTTTGGCTGGTTGATGCCCCTTCTTCCTGCTGGAATTGGAGAAATGATTGCTTGCCGTCTGGACGGAAGTTTGCGTGTAAAGGAACCTCAAGTCAGGTAAGTTTTCTTATCATGTGAATCAGTGAGAGTACATTCGCCACGGTCCGTTAAACATGTGACCTTTGCGCTTCTATACGGCGTGGGAAACCATCTGATTCGTGTGTAAAGGACTGACTGATATACTCCTATATACCTTAGCCCATTCAAAACCGGTACTGACCGTGGAATACCTCGTTATTCTAACTGTACTTAATCTGCTCTTGACCCGTGTTGTCGCTGCGACACATCTCCTATAGGTCACGTCCTCTCCCGAAAAGCTAGTTATGAAGCCTTCTAGTCTCCGGACTATCGTATATCGCAGATAGAGTTGTTCGCGTAGTCGAGGAAGTTGGTTGAACTTATCAAGGGACATTAATCAGCACCTGGTGCCTCAGTAGTTGCCTGTCCATGGAATTTCTATTTTCCAAGTTGTCTGCTTGTGTGAACATCTAAGACGGGTCGGTTTGAAAGCGTCACCGAGGCGTCCATCTCGTCTTTCTTCTTGAATCACTAGGATGAAAGGTACAGAGCTCGTTTCAATGACGTTGAACGTAGAAAAATCAATATTAATAAGTATTGTTGGGTGAACAGTGATAAGTAGAGTTGGGAAGAGTTTCAGTATCGTAATTTTCCGGTAGACAGCTTATCGTGTAGCTGTCCAGGTCGAGGAGGTTCGTTTAGGAGACTCATCCGCTCAAGAATCTAGTCGGCAAAGCAACGGGACCTGACCCGGAGTCCGAAACTGGCTCCAATACAGTGGTCGAAGTTAGTACACATACCCTTTTTATGTCGTGGGATTGCTGGATGCTCAGTGCAACCGCGACCACGTCTGACGGTATGTTTCGGTTGACCAACACTGATGTCCAGTAATCTGACCAACGCGAAAACCTGGCTCTGCATAATCATCATCATCATCATCAACGACAGCATGACATCAGTGCTCAACACCAATGCTTCACTGCCGTACAGCCATGACTTATTTGAAAGCCTTATTGTAAAGAAAAGAATAAAGGTGGATGGGGGAGGGACTTAGTGCTAGCTTAACACAATCATTCCGAGGT
>NW_008752074.1:68786-73990 GCF_000715545.1 Opisthorchis viverrini | reverse complement strand
CGCTTACCCGCCCTGCTGTATGCAGCAAGTAAGGCGACCCGGCTGATGGCACCACGCGACGGCCGATGTGGCATGAGAATATTGTTAGTTGTGTAGGTCATGGTTGTACGAGGGCTGGGATACTGCCAGGGCGCCCACACCTAGACAGGAGGACGATTAGGGTCCTCAACCAAAGCCTTTGGCTCAAAAGCCTAACCGCAAGGCAGCGGTGTTTGGCGGGAAATGCAAATGCATTACCATTTCTACGGAACAAGTCGCCACATGTTCCAACCCCCAACCTGGAGGGCCAGGAGACTGTGTTCGTCAGACCTCTAACTATTGACCAACTTGGTATGAGAGACTCTGTGAGTGTCGCCGGACACTCTCCAGTATAGCTCAATGGATCGCTGAGGTGCGCAAACCGTCACACCACGGTAAGGTCCAGTCTCTTCGTGACGGCTCCGCATAAACGAATTACTGATACCACTGTGGGGTGGCTGGTTACACTTGGCGATAACTATTATATTGTCACCTCACTTTTCTGGCGATCGGTTGAAGTCCAACACCGTCTAGATGTCATAGCCAAACAGCTTAAACCACGAATGAATCGACAGGTTCAGTTAACTAAAAAGCAGTTGGTCTGTCAAGTTTTTACATCAGCAATAATGTGGCGATTCATGCCTTGCCTTTGTCTATGTGTGTCCTCCTCTGTTGCAGTCGGAAACGCGGTGTGAAAATTTCACTCACTTATCTGCGACACCAGTGCTTACCGTTAGCACCAATACAGGTAGAGGACGTAGACCATGGTTTCTTGATATCTCATTTACCCTCATCAGCCACGAGACTTTAAACATGAAACGTCTCGTGGTTGCTGAGAATGAATAGAATGCTGACATACCATGATCCATCTCTTCAATCCGCATGGACGCGATGAATAAAGAGAACTCAGTGTTTTGTGCCTGTTCGAATAGGAACGAACTCGAAAAATACACTCATTTGCAAATCAATTTGGTTTTCACTGGAGACTCAATTGAATCTCTCGTTTATGATGTCCTCCAGCTGAATGTGCTGCACACAGGCCGCCTCATGATTCAGTTGGCACGATATTCGAGATATCGCAGTATATTTTCATAAAGGAAACTACTCACAAGGTTGCTGTCGAAGAGTTTTCAGCAACCTTGTGAGTACTTTCCTTTAGGAACGAACTCGGTTTGTCAGCGTCTTGTTTTGCGCATGGATCGAGACCACAGTTGCGGTAGGGGCAATTGACATGAAGATCAGAAACACGGACTTTACAGTCTGTGTTTTGGGAGACGAATATCGAGATGGTTTGTGCGGTAGGTAATACGGAGTAAAAGACCACTTGTGCAGATTTTCAACGGTCGAAAAATGAAAATTTTTTAATGGTATGATGGTATAACGAAGATCTGCTGTTCTTCAGATGTCAGTGGTTCCTAACCCAGGAGTTCCCTACTGGGAGGAATTTCACTAGGGAACAGAGGTTTCAGGCTTTCAAGTAACTGTATCTGCAATGGCAAATGCGATATCTGCTTTGCTGTTCTTGCTGTTCTCGACTTCCCCTGTCTAGGCTTGGGTGACCTGGCAGTATCCCAGCCCTCGTGCTTCCCTCGGGTGGCATGGCAGCTAGGCACCGGAAGGGTGCTACAGCTGAACGCTCTTGCAGTGAAAATGTGCATGACCTCATAACCTAATTAGTTGGCTGAAAATCTTTCAACAACCTACGACTGGCCTTTCTTGGGACCCATCGGGTAGGCACAGTCCCCCTAGTTTCCGTCGACTTTATGTTCTACTTGAACCTCAATTGGACAAAAGTGGATCAGCATAAACAAGTGGTCTAGCTGCATTCAGTTGAGTTTCCTGTCGAAACTAAATTCGTGGGCAAATGAGAGTATGTGTCGTAGTCTGTCCAGTTTGGGTTCACGTAGATCATATGAATGAGGGAATTTCAGGACCCGTGCCTACCTGATGAGGCCCAAAAAAGGCCAAACTGAGCACATGCCATTGAGGACTTTTCAGCAACCTTTTAAGTAGCGTAGTGAGGCACATCACGCTGACAACATCGTCCACTCCCATAGGGTGTCAGTGCAAGAGAATACCCCATTACGATCTTCCTTTTTCATGTGTGAATTTCTCGCGAAACTCGCTTTTTGATGCTAACGTGATTGGATGCGTTCTCATGATGCTGTGATTTTTCTCCTAATCAATCGGCTCAGAGAGCTGCACGCTATTACGCCTAATCTAACTTAGTTCACTAAGGTGAAGGAGTTCCATATATCTGAACCTGTTCATGTTATATACTGGGAATAAAACCCGTTTTCTTTCATGTAGACGTTTCTCTTGTCTTGTTGTCTAGGGTTACAACACGCTGTCATCACCTTTGTGATTTGTGTCACGGTTACATGCTAGTTTATCTTTTATTTTGACTGGACCATCACTCGGTAATATGTTGAAATATTGGTAGCTCGGGTGAGTGTTTTGGTTGTTGATCCGGTGGCTGTTGATCTGTTCGCCGAGCTTGGCTATTGGCTTGCAAACGTTTCGTCACCATACGGGGACACATCATGTCCCACCCAACTGCGCACTGATGTCTCCTCGTATGGTGACGAAACGTTTGCAAGCCCATTGCCAAGCTCTGGAAACATCAACAGCCACCTGATCAACACCCAATGGACCATCATTCACTTCAGTACTCTGGTTGAATCACCCAAGTCTAGCATCTTCCAAACAACCTTGATGTTTCTTTCCTGTTTCTCCGGTCTCCGTCAGCTCTGGCCAGTCGCTGTTGTGCATTCTGAACTTCATCCTCATCTACTTCTCGCTTATCGCTGTGTCTACATGGTCCACTGTATTGGACTACCTGTTGCTGACTCGAACTCGCCATGTGGTCCGCTATGTAACAAACTCCATGCATTCACAACATGCCGGGAACAATGCGGGAACAGATCTGTATCTGCCCTGCTCGCGCGAGTCGATTCATGTGCACAATACTTGTCAACAGTCTGCCATCAATCCTATCAGTCAGCAACCTAGTGGTGACCACGTGGTAATACCTAGTTCGCCTAGCGCTTCACTGGAAAAGACTGGTCTCTTGGAGTCGAGAAAATCTGTAACATTTCCACCAGTGGATGCCAATTCGAAACCAGTGGTTCCCGATCCGAACTCGTCCGGTTCCGTTTTGACAACTAACTCCAAATCGCAAATCCGTCTCGATATGCTACCCGAGAGTGAGTTCAACGTGAAAGAAGTAATCCCCTTGGACAAGCCAACAACAACTCAGCGGCAGTCTCATCAAGGTAGGACTGAGCACAGCCTATTTACTTTTTAAACAATGAGAATTGTCATTTACTTTGCTTTGTGTTGGATATCCCTTTCTCGGAACTAACCACTAGTTTTGATTCAACGCTTAAAACCTGCTCAGAATAGGTGTCCGAAGACTTTGTATAAAGTATTTGATTTCAGGCTGGACAAACGAACCCTTCATTCACCCTGGTGCATCCCGGGGCCATGGACTGAACATGGTCTGAAAACCAACGTCAATGGGGTTGTGTAACGATGACACAATCGTGATATCAATAGTGATTCGATTAAACTGAATTATATCTGAGATTGCGTTGTGACTAGTCGATCCAGAATTGGTGGTAAGGAACCAGCGGGCAACTCATAGGTTGGTAAACGCGAAATTCGCGTTCCTGGGACCGTCTGAAAAAGCATTTCTCAAAATGATAACTACAAGACGGAAAGCTGAATTGCTTGGGTCTGTCAATCCTGCAAGTAACTTTTACCGGGAGCCATGGAGGGGCTGCGTGGCCATGTACGCTCGGGGCTTTGTATTTGGAGGGTCGCGAGACAATGAAAGTGGATGCGTGTGCTGACTTGGTTCACAAGCCCACAAGTGTGAACCACTGTTACGAATTAACAATGAAAGTTATTTTAAGTGGATGCGTCTGCTGACTTGGTTCACATGCCCACAAGTGTGAACCACTGTTACGAATTTTGACTTCTTAGGCTATCACAGTTTCCTAATGCAACTGCCTTTCGGCCTATGTTCCTCAAATAATTACGGAATTGGCCTTCTAGATATCCCTTTCGCTTTATTATTCGAAGCCGCTATTTTGTGGAGTGGGGACGAGATGGCCCAAGTGGTTAGAGCGCGAATTTACTGACCGGAAGGTCCGTGGTTCGAATCCGACCTCCGCCTCTCGACTTCCCCTGTCTAGGCTTCGGCAACCTGGCAGTATCCCAGCCCTCGTGCTTCCTTCGGGTGGCGTGACAGCTAGGCACCGGAAGGGTGCTACAGCTGAACGCTTTCCTTCTCTTTCTTTCTGTGGAGAGGATTTGATCTTTGGAAATCTCACTGGTCTTTGCTGTTACACTAAAGGCCATTTTCAGCAAAGTGAAGTTAAGGCCAGTGAGGTCAGAACATAAGTTTAGGCCAGGTCATTTATCTTTAATCTTGATTTTATAGACCCGTGGCTGTCATCTGCAAGTGACTCTTGTGAATTTGTACAAATGTACAGCTCACATCACTTCGTGACTGTTATGGTTACGTTGTCTGAATGGCACTGAAAAGTAACGTCTGTTCGCCAGTCCTCATCTGCAAATAAGTGTTCCATCTGAGTTTCTCAGTTAATGTGGCTTACCTGTGTGCATGTGTGACCCGAGTTCACCACGGCTGACCAAGCGTAACAAATCGCGGATTTTCACCGTCTACTGAAATCCGAATAACTCGAGTCCGATATTCTCACTATTGTACCGTATTCAAGAACAGACAACATTAACGGTTCGATGCGGCTCTATCTTCAACCTTGAACACTTCATTATGTGTACGATGACCGTCTCCATTATATTTAGCATTTCCTGTTGTAGTAACTGGTTATCACAAACCGAGTTGCGGCGGACGTGACACGGAAAACCAGGTACACTTCATCTACCAAGTTGAAATTGACCTGAGGAATGTAGGCTGTCTTAGTCAGCCTGCATTCAGTTCTTTTCTTATAAGCTTTTAGCATCAGAAAAAACCTGTTAGGGGATGGTGAAAATGAAACTAGTTCAAGCGGGGTTTTTGTTTCATTCAAGTATTCATTGGTGTATGGTATGACATCTGTTTGGAACAAAACAAACACCCTGTTGAACCTGCTTCGTTATTCTGGGCGAGGGCGAGATGTGATAAGACAAACAGCACACGCCTCCACTAATCAGTCGTG
>NW_008752074.1:53498-68708 GCF_000715545.1 Opisthorchis viverrini | reverse complement strand
CTTTTGTGGTAGTGAAGAAAAACATGTCAGACATGTCAGTCAATTCTAACTGGAACTGTAGGCGAGTGACTGTGACACAATCGAATTAATGCCGTTACCTTATCCTGGTGGTTTGGCTTCTGTGCTACAATGATCCTTCGGGCTGTACTGGCTGGAACTCAGTTCCTAAGGAAAGTCAACGGAGAATAGCCCGACGAAGAACAGCGAGTCCCCGTGCTGCGAGTAATCGTAATATGTGGCGGTCTGGAGGCGAAGTTGTACTGTCCTCTGCGAAAGGAGTGTGAAGGCGACCAGGATGTGCATATTTATGGAAACAGCGATGCTGCTTTCTCCCGAGGAAAGACGAGTTAGAAAACGTCAGCTTTAAGAAACCGCCCACTCCGATCGCCCAACGGCGCATTTTTCGATACGGTCGAAACACTTTTTAAACGAAAGAGTTTGGTGCTGCTCGAAAGGCACTGGCATGCAGCTACCAGTAATGCCGTACTTCCTACGTCCTCCGGCCAACCGGACCCCTACAGCCAATTAGGTTAGACCTTTGAGTCATTGGCTCCGAGAAGGGTCCCCAAGAAAACCTCAACAGCCGCTGCCTTGTGGTTCAGACTTTTGAATCAGAGGCTAGGGACAGGGCCCACGAACAAAACCCTACATCCTCCCACTGTGTTGTGCGTCAGGCTTTTGAATCAACTCCTGGAATTGGGGTACATCAGCCAAACCCTCATCTTCGGCTTTCGGGCAACCGGGAAGTGTCATTCACCCTTGCAACAGCTCTGAGATTGTGATGAGATTGTGATGGATGGCTTTTTTTTGTCATAGTTTATGGCGACTGCTTTGGTCAGCAAAAAAGGCGGGTATAGTGATCTTGGTGGGTGGTATGAATGACCAAGTTTGATGACTCAGTCTGGAAGAAGCGCTATTATGTGGTAGAATTGGAGTCGATACTCAGCCTATGTATAATGGGGAGTGACTGCTTCAGTCGTATGCAGATCATCGTCTGTTCTTGGATAGTTCAAACTTCCAACAGAAACGTTCACGTCGAGTCAATTGGGGACCACCGATCGGCAGACAGTCGTGGACCCTTAGGATCATGTGGTCATCCGTTGCTGATAGGGAACGTCAATTAAAGAATGTCGTTCCTTCTGGAGTACTCAGCTCGACTCTGATCGGGCCATTGTGCTGGCCCGGTTACCACTTTGCTTTCCGTCAGGATTGCGCTTGCCAAAGCAGAACAGTTCCATTCATCGACTCGGGCAAGTTTCAGCAGCTGAAGTGTTTCGAGCTGACCAGGCTAGAAAGCGACTGGAAGGGCACAATGATGCAGGTGGCGAAGATCGTTTGAAGACTGAATGGAAGCGGGTTAAAGACGCTATGCTCTCAGCTTTCAGATCTATTTGTCCAGGCCATCCGACTAGACCAAATGAACACTGGATATCTTCGAGATAAGCAGATCTTATTGCGACAAGAAAGTCCGTACCAGCCACTAGCGATTGTGATGGCGCACTAAGTTCCTTCAAATCAGGAGCTGGTGCATTTCGAGTACGCAGCAAATGGAGAAGGCGTTCACTGCAAGCAACAGCCACGCTTTATTTCAGCTGATCCGATGAGCCAGTCACTAGAAGTCACCAGAATGCGAGAAAGACGGAACCGCAATTCACCCCATCAGTCGTCATCTTGAGCGATGGGCTAAGCAGTTCCAAGGACAGTCCAGCTGGCCTCCTCCGCTGGAATAACGCAGTGGGCCTGAGTGGAACTTCGTCACCAGCCCACCATTAACAACAGAAATTCAGCAGGNCCCGGTTACCACTTTGCTTTTCGTCAGGATTGCGCTTGCCAAAGCAGAACAGTTCCATTCATCGACTCCGGCAAGTTTCAATAGCTGAGGTGTTTCGAGCTGACCAGGCTAGAAAGCGACTGGAAGGGCACAATGATGCAGGTGGCGAAGATCGTTTGAAGACTGAATGGAAGCGGGTTAAAGACGCTATGCTCTCAGCTTTCAGATCTATTTGTCCAGGCCATCCGACTAGACCAAATGAACACTGGATATCTTCGAGATAAGCAGATCTTATTGCGACAAGAAAGTCCGTACCAGCCACTAGCGATTGTGATGGCGCACTAAGTTCCTTCAAACACCAAATAATCAGGAGCTGGTGCATTTCAAGTACGCAGGAAATGGAGAAGGTTGTTTTTTCTTGATCTGAAATATGCTTCTGACTCTATCGATCGCGAGAATCTTTGACGGTGTCCAGCGATCCGACGTATTCCTATAGAGGAAAATGTTGGTAGCTCAGGTAGCGTAGATGGTGGTCGTTGGCTTGTTCGCTGAGCTGGGCAATTTGATCGCAAACGTTTCATCACCAGTCGAGGTGACATCATCAGTGCGTTATTGTGCAGCGTAGTAGTGCGTAGCTACGCACGGTACGGGTACTTTCATTGAAGAATGTGTCCAGCACCAGGAGCTGCGTTGGTCGGGACATGTGTTGCGTATGCCTAACCTTCATTTGCCCAAGAGATTGCTGTTTTCCATGCCCAACTCACAGTGGCGGAAGCAGAGAGGTGGCCAACACTTGACCTTTGAATGGACGCTGTCGGTGCTGCTCGCCTTCCAGGAGGGGGGCCGCGTGATCTTTACTGCGCCTGGTTGGAAACACTGCAGGATATAGCTGCCAACCGATGTCAGTGGCGTTCTTATTGTCATTTTCTGTCCAGGTTGCCTGAATGAGTGGAAGTGTAGGTACTTCGGAATGATTGTGCTCGTAATTGTAAAGACTGGGACAGATTCCGAAGTGTAGTGAATTGACTAAGTTCACTCGGCAGCACAGTCCCACACAAATGTACATATAGGTTGGAGAGTGTGAGAAAAAATGAAGAAGTCTAATTCAGCCATAAATGAGTGAATTCATATATCTGGAATCACCCTAGCTGCTTTCGAAATGTCAGAGCGCAAATATACAAGTGAACAAACGAAAGTACTTTGCGTTTTAAGGTCGTTCCTCTCTCCTGGCAATGATTGTACGTGTAAACTGCTACTAGTCATTATTACCTAACATGGTAGTGATGCCGTCTCAGCGTAGCGAAAACACTGATGAAGCAATAGGTTTGCAGTCGAATCGTTCTCTGGCATTAACTCCGCGCTTTTTTTGCAGAACGATACTTTAACGATGAGATCTACCCATGTTTTAGTTTTTTGTTGACTTGCGCACATGTTCCATCGTCTTTTGTAGAAGAGGTCCTGTCCAATGAAGAACCAGGTGAAAGCTCGAGTAATGCTGGACCCTCAAATGTTACTGGAGAAACAAAATTGACATCGCTTAGTGAAAACACGACGCCATGCCGAAAAACGTCGTGCACCAAAACAGTAACACCGGAACCCATAGTATTCTATGCTACACAAGCCGCGTTCCCATTCATTCAGACTCCTTGTCGAAGCAGACAACGTTTTCACCGTCCTTCGAAGCAGTCTTTGGACCATCATGTGTCGTCGGCTGGCTTTTCCGATGCATTTAACTGTCCTAAGTGTGTCGCAGTTGAGGTATCCCACGGTCGCCGTCACTTGCGAAGCAAATCTCCACCGTCCGCTTGCTTGCATCTGGTGGCTTTTGCCATTCCCTTCGTGCTGGTTCTGATAAGTCTGACCGTTGCAGAGGTAAGCCTTTCGTCCTTTTACTCAGATCATGTGGTTGTGTGTGCTTACAAACGGAAGAACTGGTTCGGTGGTTGGTTCCTGCCGTCAACATGAGTTATCGTTTTATCATTTGCTGGCACATGGCACACACTTGGTACGAGGTTGAAATCAGAAACACCGGATGGTAACTTGATGCTTGTCGAAGTGTTGTTCTAACGTAACGTTTTATATTATTTTTAAGCCCTAACTGGACCGCACAACTGTTGCTGTCCACAGTGAAACAGCTAAAGCGTCTGACAGACACCACTTTTGGCTTTGTCACGTTCACGCACTAAATCACGGGTTTCAAGGTTAGTAAACCTCTTCAGTATTCGCTACGGGTATACTAATAAGGGGTTGTTCAAAACACCGAAAAGGAAGTGATTTTTGGTGGCAAAACGAACAAGGTGAAGACTTTTCTCCTGTCATTCATTCCATCTTTCGAAGAGACCCTCGTGGGGTGTAGGTTATGGTAGTTACTGATGGTGTTTCCTCGGTACGTCCTGGATGGAGGGTGGAAAACAATACCTATACGTAGCATGCTCCTTTACGAAAGTTTAGTTTTTGATGATTCACTAGACACTGACTGGATATCTTCACCTCCTGTGTCAGCTCATATCTTTCAGAGCCTACAATTCGACTTCATCCATTCTACCCGTTCCTTCTACAACAGATTGATGGGGATTCTCTGTCCGGCATTTGTGTTGTCGGTCGTGCCAATATTTGGGCTCGTTTGGGGCTTGTTCTCATCCCCTTCTCCGTATGTCTCTGTGTGAAGTGCGCCTACTTAGGTCGCCTGATCCACCAAATGAACGAGCTCCGTCGGTGCCTGTCCAAATCCCCATTTATTATGGACCAAGATCGTTCCCACCGCTTCGGCCGCTGCGCTCACTCCTACGGTACGTTAGTTTTGCTTCATCCCAAGTGGGATTCCCTGTGCGTCCAATAGAAACAGGCAAACATCTTTTCACCTACGCATTTAGCTTTAATGCTCTATGCAGTAGAATGTTCGGTCCAGCCAGTTATCAATCTAGCAAATTCCCTGTTTCATAAACGCACGAAATCCAAGCAAGTATTAGAGACTGTCAGAGGAGAGCGAATAGTTTACTACTTACGAATGACATGTGCGACCATTCGTTCGCATGGATTGCTTATTTGTTGAAAGTAATCATACTGCACGAAAACATCTGCTCGCCCCTTTCAGGTCATCGAACTGCTGTTCGGCTAACCTGAGTGACTCAAAGAACACCGTCACTGATCTCCATTGAAGTCCATCAGTCTTTAGCGCCACTTTTTCAACCAGCCTAATCATTCTGCTTCTTGATATTGCTTTCAGGCATATTTTTGATTGCTCTGATCTGCCTTTGGGCTTTCTCGGTCGGTGTGCAGTCCTACGTCCTCATCAGTGAACCTGCTTGGTTGTCTTCCCAACGTTCACTAGTAATGTAAGTTTGTCTGTCAATCGAACTTGCGTTTACTCGCATTTGTTTTCTTTGAACTGAACACTGTTGGGAGATATGACTCAAGTGGTTAGAGCTTGAATTTGCCGACCGGAAGGTGCGTGGTTCGAAACTGACCTCTGCCTCTCGACTTCCCCTGTCTAGGCTTGGGCAACCTGACATTATCTCAGCCCTCGTGCTTCCTTCGGGTTGCATGGCAGCTAGGCACCGAAAAGGTGTTACAGCTGAACGAGTGATTGAATTAAATCGAACACTTCATTTGTATTTAAAGCATAGCATGATTATCACGTCGGTTGTTTTCTCCTCATTGTACCTCAGCTCGATGTCAGCTCAGTCGACGCTCCTGTCAATTTCATGGTTGTTCTCCTCTGGATTTACTTTCCTTGTTGGCATTCGGTTACTGTGTTTGTTGCATAGTTACTTGTCAGTCAGTCGTCTGGGTTTTCAGTAAACAGTACACCCATTTTTCCATGGTATTGTACTACTTATACTACGGTATTCAACTACATTACGCAGCTTCTATTGCTCACGTGACCTGTGTTCCCATTAGGCTAGTTAAGAGGTTCTGTGATACCTATGGTGCACTCCCATTATTTCGCTATGGCGTCAGTCTTTTTTCAAAGGGTTTTCTGTGTTGGTCATTTCTGATGAATTTTAGATGAACGCTTTGATACAAAAATTGTACTGAAAACGCTCCCGATTTAACGGTGAATCGTATTGTCATAATGATAATCCCTCAACTCAGCTTTCGATCTGAAACCTGCAAGCTAGCCTTCTCTTTAAAAGAGCCACCAAAGGTGCACACTGTGTGTGAAACGCCCAAAACCAGGTCAAAAACACTTGTACAGCGCGTGGTTTTTAAAGTATGTAAGGGAACAACACCATGAAAATTTCGACTTTGTCACCCGCATCCGGAGGATGTTGGATCATGGTTGGCCGTACTTTCAACCAATCAGAGCTCGCCTTGATGCTGGCAGGCAAGCGGCCCGAACTTTTGGCCAACTGCGTGTGTGGTAGGCTTCCTGGCGAGCGGTTAATCGGCTTCGAGCGGGATTTCGCCTAACACGTTTACGCACAAATGTGTAGTAAATTAAACCGAACTGGCTCATATGGATCACATCTCCGGAAGTTCACTTTCAAAGGACGAGCTGTTGCAACGAGTCAGATACAGTTTTGTGAAGCTTTCGTAGACGTTCTTGTTTAATTCAGTGCCCTTCAGAGGGTGTTTTGAACGATAGTTTTGTAAGTCATTGTGTAGTACATGTGAAGAAATGTGTGTGGGGATTTGAGCACGAAGTGATGTTTCAACACATCAACGTTTGTTCGAAAAAAGCAGATTTGTGCTGGGGAATAGATGATTTCTGGCACACCGTCTGATTAAAATAAAGTCGGCTTGCAACAAGCCAGGATCAGCACAAAATTGAGTGTAGTAGTAACGGCGGTAGGGAGTTTACTTACTGAATTAAGACATTTCAGACCACCGGACAACAAACCACCGTTTATTGTCAAATATACCTTCGCTCATCAATGCTGCTACAGTTTCGCTCACCAGAAATTGGGAGGCAGTGATAGCTACAGTTGGACATTGCGGGCAATCGCATGTTCAGTTAGGTTGGGAACAGGGTAGCTACGCATTGAAGTCGATAGCTTTGACGCACGGACGCCACTGACTGCGCAATCGGTCCATTTCGCCAGTGCCGTTAATCATCGGTAAGCTGAGCCCCTATCAAGGGTACGGCAGTTGTCAACCCAACGGAGTTTCTGGTTAGTTTCTTCCACGTTGTTGCCAGGCCATACACTATCCATCGCTTGTAGCTTTCACTCAGCACAAGTCTGGGCGAAAAGTTCTTTGTGAAGCAACTAATTCTGTGGCGTACGGAGTGCATTTCCGAACCAGTGTAACCCATGGAGCGTCGGTAATTCATGTATTGTGAGAGAGTTCCTTCTTCCTAAGACCATTTGTTGTAACTCAGCTATACTGGTCCGATATTTCCATCAGGCCCGACCAATACTTCGATGACACCGATGGTCAAACACTGACAGCTTCCGTATTTCCTCTGCGCACACAGATCACGTCTCTGATCCATAAAGCAGTATGGACCACACTGCCACGATGTACACTTTGCCCTTAACATATAAACTGAAGTCACATCGGCGCCATAGGTGTCGCGGTTTGGCCAAAGCTGCCATGGCCCTCCCGATTCGAGAAGTAATCTCGTCTCCGACCAGTCCACTTGAACTTGTAAAACCACCCAAATGAACGAGATATATCAGTAGTTAAGGTACCGGATTTCGCTTCGGAGGTTCTGTTGTTCGAACCCAAACTCAGTGTCTGGGCTGCTCTTTTCTAGGTTCGGGTAACCTTGACGAATCTCATCCCTCGTGCATCCTTTCATTGGCACTGCAGCTAGACACCGAAAGGGTGCTACAGCTGAACGATTTGATTTTTTCTAGTTTTGATCCCATCCACTTTTGTAGAAGAACTTGACACTTTGTAGGTGTGAAGGGATGCCAAACTTTGCAGTAAAGGTTTTTAGTTTATTTAAGATGGCTTGAATTTTTTATGGATCTTTGGCAAGAAGAGCAAAATCGTCCGCATACTCAATGTCTACGATTGAGCGTACTGGCAGGATTTCGATCCATGAGGTTTCAGAGGCGGGCAGAAAGATTTCAAGCAGCAAATCAATGACAAAGTTCAAGTGATCTTGGTGAACTCAGGCGACGACATTTCACTGTGGTTAAAGGCAAACACAGAGGTGGCAAGTCTTTCTGGTTTTATCTAGGTTCTAGACACGATCTCGGAACGTTTAAGTTCAGAATTTGCGAATATGTACTAATCGTCTGTCTGTAGCCATCGTCAACCGTACTCTCGTCCTTCACTCCACACTTCCTTAAATACTTCACCAATCCTCGTAGTGTGGTTGCTTCTTTGTAGTTTCCACCACCTTTTGTTTTCTTTGATACTGGACTCATGCAAGTGTTCTCTTTCTCTCAGATGTCGGCTTAGGTACCGCCTTCTTGGTCTGGATGAGAATTCAGCTCATCTGGCGTGTATGAACACCGACCCATCAATCGTCTCTCATACGAACTCTGCCTTCAAACATAATAATCACACATTTCAATCTGAGCACTCCTACACGCCGACCGTTCAGTCCATCGGAGGCTCACAGTCCACCGAATCAATACAGAAACCTCGGACTGGACCGATTCTGCTCCATTTGTTATCGTATTTTGCCCTGAACCTCATTTTCGCTTCCGTTTGTCTACTGGATCGGTCTGTAAAATACTGTTGGTACGCGTCCTTCCGGAAGTAAGTCGCGCAAATTTCACTGGTGTGTGTGTGTGTACTTGACATTATACCTGTTTGTCGGAAAGCCTGTTTGGCGACGGACTAAAATTTGGCAGTGTGTAGCTTCACGAAGGCCATCCTATACACAGTTATCCACAATGTTGTTCGCTCTGCGCAGTATTGGTTCATCCCCATAATTGTTCGGAATATGATGTGGTGAACGATCTGTACATTCCCAGTGTCCAAGCAGGAAACCTTATCGATGTCGATGCACTTGTCATCCCATCTTTAGGCATATGTTCCGCTACCCCATTTATAAACTGAGCTGGGCCACATGGTCAGAGCGCGAAACTACTGATCGGGAGGTCTGTAGTTCGCATCTGGACTTCCCCGGTCTGGACTTGGACTACCCGGCAGTATCCCCATTCCTCGTGCTTCCTTCGGGTGGCATGGCAGTTAGGCACCGAAAAGGGGGATACGGCTGAACGATTTTTATTGTATAGGCTGAGTTTCACTTTGGTGATAATGCGTCGGCTGAAGTTGAGCCATTAACCGCAATTTATATTATGGGTTAGGTGGCATGGAGTTAGGCACCGAAAAGGGGGATACGGCTGAACGATTTTTATTGTATAGGCTGAGTTTCACTTTGGTGATAATGCGTCGGCTGAAGTTGAGCCATTAACCGCAATTTATATTATGGGTTATCTGTACGTTCAAGATGGAATTTCGTTGAGTCATGTAGGCAGGTAAGTACCAGGCTATCCCAATTGACCATGTTCGAGATACCCAAATTTCTAACGTGTGGAATCTTAAACATATTGAGATCTTCAGAGATCCACGCCCCGGCAATCTGTCGACTGGAAAACTGCTTTTTAATTTGGAACATTTCCTTCATTCTACAAGTGATCAGGACCCTACACGGGGGTGGCTGGGTCAATGTGCGATGCATATTGAATGGTCGTTTACCACCGTCACCCGTATTTACTGGCGTCGATCGAAAGACGGGCAGCACAGGAGCATCAGAAAGGTTACCAACAACATCATATCTGTCGGTGGAATCCACTTTCGAGATGAGATCAACTTGATAGTCCCCATACCCAATTGAGGAGCTACAAAATAAGACCACTAGTCGATCCCAAAGATGCCCTTAGTTCCCGTTTGCCATCCAGACTGGCGGATGTTCGGAATTCTTCTTAATAGACTTTTTTCTCACCCGTCCTTATGTTAGTCACTGGCTTTCACTTAAATAAGTTTAGATTAAACATACCACCAAGGTAAGCAAAACGCACTCATTTGCGAACAAATTTGGCGTTGCGAGAGGCTCACCTGGAACCCAGCTGTGATGTTTCCAGGCAACGAAATGTGCTTCACTAGGCCGCATCATGTTTTAGTTGCTACGAGAGATTCAGCTGGGTTCTAGGTGAGTCGCAAAAACCAAATTTGTTTGCAAATGAGTGTATTTCACCAATTTTGTGCAATTTGGTTTCAAGTAGAACATAAGTTGAATGGAAACTCGAGGACTGCGCCTACCTGATGAGCTCCAAGAAGGGCGAAACCGGTCATGGGCTGTCGACGAATTTTCAGTAACCTTATGAGTAGTGGTTTACGAATATACCAGCAAGGTATTTTCATAAGGAACTATGACGTTCTGTGTGTATGTCGATGCCGCTACCATCTCTCTATCCAACTGGAAGATAAGAGAGTGGTTAGCTCCTAATACGCCATTCAGTTAATCCGAACCACAGTTTATTGGTGCATAAATTGACACGATAAAGAACAGTCAGTATTTCGACCAGTGCGGGTTTTATCGAACTAAAAAGTCGGACAGCAGATATCCAGTTGAACAACGCATGTCCGCTCGCGAATTTAAGACTATACCAACACTGTCGCACCCCTCTGTAGCAGCTGAGTAATCACTCGAATTACGCAGTCTGTACCTTCTAGACAAAAGGGTTGTGATGATCCCAGCAACTGTACTTGAATGTAGCAGAATTCAGCCGACAGAGTATCTAGAGCACGCACAGAGTCGATCTGCTTAAGACCTCTCACCTTGAGTGCTGCAATAGAAACAGGTTAACAAAAACTGAAAAGCATACGCAGAGAGGTGTATATATACTGAAGGATGATTGTTGAGTGGGATAGGTCGATAGTCAAGAGATAACGATGACGGGAGATGGATCGCGTCAGCAACCTGCCTCCCTGTATCCGTCCTGGTGTATGCAGCGATGTCACCATGCGACGGTGGATATGGCATGAAAGCATCTTCGTTTGTTTACTCCATGCCATATGTGGACTGATGTACTACCAGGGCGCCCCAAAGTAGAGAATAGAACCACTATGACCCTCAACTAAAACCTCCAGCTAAGAAGCCTGCCAATGTAGTTCCAATTCCCAACCTGTGGGGGGTGCAGGGAACTGTTTGTCAGACCTCTGTCTATTCACCCACCTGCAGTGAGACTCAGGATACAGTACCAGCCGAATCGGTTATTGAGACCACACCACGGTGAGTTACATTCTCTTCATGACATTGATGAAAGTAAGCCGTTCTCTGTAGCACATCCTTTAGTTTAAACCTATGTGTTCACTCACTCCTCTGTTTTCTTGTGTTTCCTACTTTTTGTCGTCTAGATTGTATATCCAACTACTATAGAAGTTGTACAATATTCCCCTTTCAGTAACGACGTCTTTTGCCTTCAATTCACTGATATTTCTTGCTCTGTTTCCTTCTGCAGTTGTTTCAAGTTTGCTTCCAGAAAAGCCCCGGCTTCGGCTGAGCAAGGTTCATCCAATATGAATGTTGGCGAATTGATCGAAACATTGCTCGCCGGTGAAATTGGTGGATTCAGTTGGTGGGACCCGGGCATTTTCAATCTACCATACAACCCTTTGTTCGTTTCAAACATGACTATAGTCGATGACCGGTGTTCGTGCTCTGCACCTCAGCCAAATTCTGATACGAAGCTTGGATCTCCGTGTAAATCTGCGGCTCAGAAGAAGCCCCGGCGTTCGGTGATCGATTCTGTTCTCGCAGACACAACTTGTTTGTCTCATTCAAGCAGTGATTTCCCTTCTCAGTTCATCTCAGTCCCCAGTCCCTCCGGAATTCCGAACGAGCACGATCTTGTGGCCCAACTTGCACGACTTATCTCCTACTACGAAAACTCGGCTCCCGATGATCCTGCATTGATACTCTTTCGCCATCTCCGTCAACAGCTGATGACCTCAGTTAGTTCCTCCGATCCTCGATCAACACAATCCGCTTCACTTCATGCCGGCGTATCTCAATCTATGACGTTTGCATCCACCAGTCATGCTGGAATCCCTGCACCTCTTAGTTCAGTTAACGTTGCTTCTTCTTCCTTCCCTGGTCTTCCATCTGCGTCGACCCATCCGGATCTCGTTGCTTCCGTTGCAGCTGTGTACGAACAATGTCAGAAACAACTGTCCACACTTACCGAAGTGAGTTCGTCTGATTTTCTTCATAACCATGTATCCTTAGTGTACAAAACAAGAACAGCGCTCCATTATGGTGCAAATCTTTTCTTTGTTCTATTGCAACCTCAAACCTCGCGAGGAACGCTTCAAACGGATTTAGCTGGGCAACTCTACTTTGGGGGAGTGTGTTCAACCTTACGGAAACCGGTAGTACACCAATGTTTCTCTATACTAGCTGGTTTCGGTCATTCTTGTCAAATTACTTCAAAGGTCCCCAATTACGGCGTTCCTTTCATAACAGCTAACTGTGATTTCGCATCACAATCAAGAAATGAGGATAGAAGCTTTAAATTCTTAGCTGAATTCCTAGTTGTTGACCAACAGTGGCGATCCGGATGCCAGCCTCTCTGCAATCTCAAGTGAGTAGTTCCTTGTTCCTTAAATAACTGCACCAAGCTCAAGAGGAAAAACATCACTGTAACGGTTGTACGGTATCTTCGAGTGATGCGTAATACCAGAACCTCCGGGTAGGCCAAACAAGATCGGAGCTGGGTTTCTATATGGTACTATTAGGGTAAGAGAAATTCACAATTTATACAAACCTCGACAGTAGGTACGCGTCCAAAACAAACAGTCCGCTTGGACTACAAAAGTGCAAAGCAAGGGAGCAAACAGGCTCCCACGTGCGACAGTCATACGTGCAAAGTCAGATACAAATGGCCGGATGACCTCAAGGCCAAATGGGCGAAGTGGTAAGGACAAACAAACGTCAGTTCATATATACACACTAAACACAAAAGTGGGGTGGGGGTTACCAAGGGGGACAGAATAAACGTGGGGAATTTCATTGTCAACATAACGGATGATACAATCACATTGTGGCTCAAGTAAGATCCTCGTTGGATTTGATTGACAGTGCAGTTTATCTATCAAGGTAGCGTTTTCTGAACCATGTCACAGAGTCTCAAAGCAGACTAAAGGTAATGTAGCCGGAATGTAGAATGTGAACCAGCAAACAAGAGTGCAACACTTCTTGAATTTCCCAACACATACTAAGCTTTTGTCCTTCAAGATATGGCGTCTGCACACATATAACCTTTGCTGTATGTTGTGCAGTGGGTACTTCCATTGATGAATGTGTCCAGCACCAGAAGCTGCGTTGGTCGGGACATGTGTTGCACATACCGAACTAACGTTTGCCGAAGAGAGTGCTGATTTCCATGCCCGATTCAGAGAGGTGGCCAACCTTTGACTTGGCACAGGAGTATGACGGAGATCACGAAACGCTCGGATTCTGTCGGTGCTACTCGCCTTCCAGGATTGGAACCGCATGATCCTCACTGTGCCTGGTTGGAGACATTACAAGATATGGCTGCCAACCGATGTCAGTGGCGTTCTTGTCAGTTTCTATCCAGATTGCCTGAGTGAATGTCTGGAGGGGTAGGCACCTCGGAATGATTGTGGTAAACTAGCACTAAGTCGCTTTCCTGTCCACCTTTACTCTTTTCTCTACAGTAAGGCTTTCAAATAAATCATGGTTGTACAGCAGTGAAGCATCGGTGTTGAACACTAATGTCCTGCTGTCGATGAGGATGATGACTGGATGTTCGTCTTGAATTTAACATGAGTTCATTCTACGAGTTCATTCTGGTGACCCAGATAACTGAAGACCAAAGCCGGCACGCCGGTTAGCCATGTTGCTTCATAGCACAGTTGTCTTCTCCTAGACACACGACTTTTCTCTCTTGAGCTTTCTGGCGGCTATGTTACTTTCGTGAGGAACGGATCACTTCAGGGAACTGTGGGTAACATTTACGGATCTCAGAGAGTATGGAATATCTTCCGTTTTATTTACATCAGTTTCAGTAACAAGCTGAGTGAACTGCACCCATTCTTCTTCATTCGCTTCGCTGCATGAAAGTGGACCATAGGTGGTTACGATGAGTTCGGAAATTTTAGTAGCGAATTCGCGAGGATTCAAGAAATATCCACAAACGCGGGTTGTTCTCTGCTAAGGGCTTTACCGTGTTTGTGATGTCATTTTTCGGTGGTAGTCTTCAACAGGTAGTCTTCACTCCTGTTTTTGTTGGATCCATCTCCTGTAGCATATATATCAAGAAGGTGTGATGGTCGGAAGCATATCACAATCGGACAGATGAGGACAGTATATCTCGGATCACCTTCCACATCATCCACTTGATTATGCTAGATTCTTCATGACGGAGCGAGGAATAATAAGCATAGACTCTTGGCTCCTACTGGTTGATTTGCCTACCACTTATAGTTTGCCTGGTTTGATCCGTGGTTAAGTGTATATAGTTTTTGCCTCTGGCAGAGATCGACAGTTAATTTGAATGTGGAGTCGTCGATATGATGGTCCTCAGGGTTTCTCTCCTCAAGCCACACGGTCGACTTGGTGTCCCATGTTTCCGATTAGCTTCCCTCGGGACAATTCCCGTTCGTTTTCCCCACTCTGTCCATGAACGACCCGTCCGTCTTGCTGAGCTATTCATACCGCAAATCAGAGCCCTTCTAAGAATTGCACATTCGAGCATATCATGTTTGCTGTCTTGAGTTTTCATGTCTATTTGTGACGGTTGTCACATTCGATTGTGGCACACCTCTGTGTGCGTGTAGTGGATTGTGCATCAGCTAAGTGTGCTTCGTCTGTAGTGTCGTTTGGCCTTTCTTCCTACATCCAATGTCTTCCAGAGAGTGAAATCAAGGATGTTGATGTCAAAAGCTATCTGCAGATTAACGACCGAGGTTGTCATTAGTATCACCAGGTTTACAAAACCCTAATGAAGTTTCCATCCTGTAAGGGAAGCCGATCTGTACTAAAACGCCGATAGGCACTGTTAGAAATCATCAGTAGTGCTCATCTCACAAAACTCCACAGAGTTTCGAGATTGCGACCTTCTGGCCCATCGTTTGAAAAAATAATCCTTCAACCACGAGCAGTACGTCAGCTGTGTGATTAGCTCGCACTTCGACAGGACATACCGCCATTCAGCTTACAATCACAGTGCCTTTCGACTTTTCAGTACAAATTGATTTCACTCACAGGACAAAATATCGATTTTTAAAAAATCCCCAATTTCCTGACGCTACCAACAATTCCCAAGTGCTGCAAATTTCGCAGATGTAGTGACCTCTGGCACAATTCAGTTGCTACTCAACATACCATGTACCACATTACATTGCTCACTTCTTTTAAGGTTAACTATTCTACAAATTCACACAGTTTTACATTTTTCTTCGCAGACCACATCACGCCGTCGGAATCGCCATCGTCGTGTTATCTCAGGCCGCAGTGCTACGGGTGAGTTACTTCTCTAGAGCGTCTCCCTCGGATTACTCCTCGT
>NW_008752074.1:27840-50285 GCF_000715545.1 Opisthorchis viverrini | reverse complement strand
TCGACCACGAGCAGTAGGTCAGCTGTGTGATTAGCTCGCACTTCGACAGGACATACCGCCATTCAGCTTTCAATCACAGTGCCTTTCGGCTTTTCAGCACAAATTGATTTCATTCACAGGACGAAATATCGATTTTTTAAAAGTCCCCAATTTCCTGACGCTACCAACAATTCCCAAGTGCTGCAAATTTCGCAGATGTAGTGACCTCTGGCACAATTCAGTTGCTACTCAACATACCATGTACCACATTGTCCACCTCACTTCTTTTAAGGTTAACTATTCTACAAATTCACACAGTTTTACATTTTTCTTCGCAGACCACATCACGCCGTCGGAATCGCCATCGTCGTGTTATCTCAGGCCGCAGTGCTACGGGTGAGTTACTTCTTTAGAGCGTCTCCCTCGGATTACTCCTCGTGTTTCTTTGAGTATGCGCGTTTTTCCAGGAAATTAACCGATTATAGTCACTCATACTTGAAAAATATTGGTTTGTCACTTCATGAGTATGTTTGCGATTCAACAAGAACAACATTAAACGCAATTATGTGAGTGATGCCGTTATTCGATCAAATATGGTAGTCCATCACCGTCGATTTCCGCTTGTCACCCCCAAGGTAATCGTCGTGGTTATTCGCGCAGCCTGTCGACCACTGGGGTTTTCTTTCCAGCATCGAGCACTGTCGGTTCACAAAAAAGTGGTCCCAGTTCGGTCGTTTCGGCGGCCGGCTCAGAACAACCTGGATCTGTGAATGATGAGTCGCTCTCCTTAATACGGGCAGCCGCATCTGTGTTTGCTGCTGCTTCCCTACGTGGTAGTCTCAATCGCAAGCCGCGTCGAAACAACCAGTCGGGTAAGAACCAATCAATCCGCTTTCAATCTTTTGAATGCATTCAACTAATTGCCGTCGGCGCTCGTGATTTAGTCAGAACAACGGTTTTCCTGAATCTCTGTCTTACAGATACACAAAACTATTCCTTCGGGAGGACACGTGCCCCACTTATTTGCTGCAGTTTCCCGTGTTACTAGTACCTGTTCTACTCTTCTTTACCTCTGCAAGTAGTTATTGCTTATCATCCCTCTTGACGCTCAGGACATCAGTTACTTCTCTTTCTTCCAGGTTTCGACGGCAGCCAAGCCTCGTCTTCGTCTATGCGTAGTGCACTGACGCGAATTACGATGCCCAATACTTCCAATGCTGCTGCGCTCTCGGACGGTCATGGTAGCTCGACCAACGATCGCACAGCCCCTTCGAATTCTAGATGGTCGGTTTATCCGGATACCAATGCAGCGGCCGAGGAGCTCGGGAGTCGCATGTCACTTCGTTCGCTTTCCTGTGCATCAAGTTCTGGAGCCGAGTCTTATAATTCCTACCGTCTGCTTGTCAACCAGGCCGGAGCTAGTTGGCGTGAACTATGGCGCACTCGTATGCTCCTTATGGATGTGCTACGCTGGGTAGAAGTGGTCGCACCTATGATGCAACTTCAGCGAAAACGTCGAAGTTCAGACTTATCCGCTGCGGGTGATGACGGTACATCTGTCGGGAGCCAAGAACCGTTACCTCAGCACAAGAGTGCGATGAACTGGGAATCGGCGTTAGCCAGCCTTGTCTCTACCCTCAGTTTACCACAGCAGACTCCCGGGACCTCGTGCCAACCACAGCAATCAGAAGGAACTGCCTGGTCACCCTCAGCGAGCTACGAAATCCCCGGTGTCCGCCCTCCAGTTTCTCATGATCCGGCAGCTGCATCACTCAATCCAATGCTGGCTGCTGCATTCGCTGCAGCCACAGCCGCGGCAACTTTGGCTTTGCAGCATCAAAACGAGGTCGCCGTAGGTTTTGTCATTTTGTGGCTGTTGTCAGTTTCTCACTAACCTCGTAGCCCAGTTTGCAACGAAACCAACTTCCACCAGCCCCTCCAGATTGAATAGAACTGGTTGTCGTCCTCACACCATATCTATACGCAATAGTCTTGAATTTTTTTCACAAGTTTTCCTCAGTTGTTAAAAGTAACCGTGAAATTTGTTGGTTATTACGACTCCGTTTTTTTTCATCCCTTAGCTTTCTGAGTCGACTAACTGGTAAAGTTATAGGGTCTCATAGATCTTCGCATCCGACGAAGGTTGGTGGGTTCGGACATAATCTGATCACTTTAACGTGAGACCTTTAGAGCAGTATCGTAGGCTATTTAAGTAGATTCAGCATAGACGGTCCCTCTTAAACGTTGGTGCTCATGAGTTTTATTTGTGAATACATGTAGAAATGTAATGCATCCAACTTGACATTTTTTCAATCACTTGGCTCAATTTGTCACTCGCTTTGAGCTCTCCATGTATAATTATTCTGCAGCCAAGTCGTGAACCGCCGTCAACTGATTCATTCTCTCAGAACATTGCGTTTCCACGAAGTCCTTCACAACAGCAACAACAAATATTCCCTCCCAAGATGTCCCCTGCCGTTCATCTGCATCCTGTATGGTCTGACCAATACCCTATGACTCATCCTCATTCGTGGTCCCAGCTCCCCGTACCGCCGGTACCACCCAATCAGCCTCTGGCCAGTACCTCTCAATCTCCGGTATGTGCTTCCCAGCCCCCGCAGTTCCCATGCAGTTCCTCGTCGGTCAGGTTTAACGGAGCTCCAGATCTGCTTTTGGACCATGACCGCTACCGTTTAACCGCCTTCTCACCTTCGTGCACTCCTCCGTTTGTGCCCGGTGGTCCTTCTCCCAGAACACCTTCTATACTTTGCCGCTCACCACCGTCTGTGCAACCCTTCCCTTACCTCATACCGACCTACGCGTCTTGGCAGCAAGTTCCATTTCGACCACCCTTTTGTCCTCCGCCGGCATCTCAAGTACAGGAATTTCCAGTAAGTTGTACGCCCGTTGGCCTCGTACCTATTGGCATCTGTCGATGTTTTTGTTGATACCAGCTCCACTGGATTTATACTTTTTTCCGCCTTGTATCCGTTCTTCTGTTCGCCCATTAGCAGACTATTTTTGGTGAGATAGCTGATTGCTCGTCTCTCACTCCCTATTTTTTGTCCACATATTCCGGTCACACATAGATTATAGCTGTATTCGTAGAACAGTTGCTGGAGAGTACGAATTGGCTTTCGTATTCCGCTGACTGACATTCGATACAAAGCTACCCCTCCAACACCGAATCAGACTGAAACGCATCCACGTTGTTTCCGACGGGTTTTCCCCATAGGACAACGATTTCATTTACCATGAAAATGACGCCACAACGAACGACAGACTCACTTGTTTCCCTCGACCGTTGGCATCCTTTCTTTGACTTTTTACGGTTGGATCCTCGAATTATACCGCACTGGCTCCAGCTTACCAAGAATGCCAGATTTCCGAAGGTGGAGATCAATTGACGGCATTTTGTTTGGCATCGCAACGTTACTGCAGTTGGACGCAGTAAACGAGGCAAGTCCACAGGGAAAAACATTTATTGGACTGTGCTAACAAGAAAGCTTCATGATGATTATTCGCACACCTGATTATGCACCAAAAAAGCCTTAAAATCAGATCATCCAGGATTTGGTTTCAAGATGGAACGATTCCAGGTCCCCTGTCGGAAACAAAGTACGTGGAACGGTTGATAATTAGCCCTACTTTGTAATGATTTCATGGCCTTGTAACAGGGTTCTGCTTTTGTAGGAAAGCCTCCTTTCTTTGGGCTACTTATTTCAATGAACTGCTGTAATGCGATTCGATGCAGCGCGCTCAGACTAGTCTGGAAGATGAGAGGAGGCATTGTTTGACTTATGCCTCAGCTGCAAAGCTTTACCCGTTGCTTTCAATTGGTTACAAACTCGCTTCCGTTGGATGGCACGTGTTATACCCAGATTGTGTTGGTTTTCAGGTACTTGCACCTTCACGGTCTACTTTCTCAAATCTTAAGAAAGAGTTCAACGCTGTGCATGTTCTTGCTCGTTTTGTTAAAGTACACTGGTCTCCGCCAAACGAGGTTATGCGTAGAAAAGTGACATGCGTTTCGGACCAGCACGACATCATAAAGTCCGCCTGGCCTCTTTGTCCAAACCCTGTCACACTTGTCATTGCTCTGAGATGAACGTTCCGATCCGCGTTACTGTGAACGTTGTCATAATGCCACGCAACTGTATTTTTCCACTTGATCAATATAGAACAATGCAACTTCTGAGCATGATACTGCCGTCCGCCACAGTAACACCAGAGAAGAATATTGGTGCTTCGCCACCATACAATCAGGTCAATTTATCGGGATAAAGCCTTGTAATGAAAAGAATCGTGGGACGGGGTGTGGGGTTTAGGACTGGCCCATCACAGACATGGGGTGCTTGCATCTGCAGCACCCAGTCAGGCAGTATGAACGCCACTGACATCGGCTACTGTCCTATCTTTCAGTATCACAGGGAGTTTTACGTGCGTCTCATCCTGGAAGGCAAGCTGCCCCAAGACCTTGTAAGGCTCTCCCGTGCCACATCATATTCTGCTTGCGATTCCTACTCTTTTTACAATTTAGACAGGCTTTTGCTCTTGAAGGTAGATCTGAACATCGGGGGTTGTGGAACCTCACCACCTCACCATTGGTGGAACTGAACAATATTGCATGGACTTCGCACCCTTGTCGAACATCATCGCTTTTGACAAGCTTTTGAATCCGGTCACAAGTATCTGAATTCAAAGAGGCTATGATATTCACGACCCGGGGCCATGCCCTGTTGCACAAGCGGTTTAAGAACAAAACGCACTATTTAACCAAGCATCGCCAAGTTTGAGTGGTTCATATACGCACTTGTATGCTCCCTACTATCGTTTGTGTACATTCTTCCCGCGAAGCGAGCCTCCACTTAACGCGCGGTCGAAATGTTTACGATCACAGGTCGATAGGAACATCAAAACACTACTGGTGAGCTCAAGGTAATGAAGTTGACAAAGATAAGGCGAGTCTCGAATATAAAAAAGCGTGGCGTCAATCAAGCAGAGGGTAGCTACGCGGTTCATTGCTGAAAGGTAAAAACGGGCGGATATAACGAGTTTGTATGGATGCCTTCACGATGACGAATATGAACGATGAATAAACAAATGAGTAGTATGTATTTCAGTGGCGTTCAAATTAAAAGCGTAAGTTTTACTCCTTCCATTCTTAAATCCGCCGAACATGTGTTTGAGCTGAGCTCGGTGCTTCGAATATTTGTTTTTGCTGCCGCGGAACCATAGCGGCCCACCCTCATCGTACAATCAGCCAGTGTTGCTTTTGTTCCTGGTAACACTGTTAGTTTGCCCCAATCGCCCATCTCTAAAACCTAACCTTCCGGCCTCATGCGACCAAAGTGAAGCAAGTTCGGTTCTCGCATTGTACCTTGATTAAGTAACCTTCGTTCTCGGTTTTGTGATGTCATCCGTGTGATGCTACTCGTTGTCATCTGTTGTTTTTGTGCCAGACCTTTGAACAACGTGTGATTGCGTTAGTTTTTACTGCTCTCCTTTCACGTGTGTTAATCCGATTCATCATCATCGACAGCATGACATCAGTGTTCAACACCGATGTTTCACTGCCGTACAACCATGGCTTATTTGAAAGCCTTATTGTAAAGAAAAGAATAAAGGTGGATGGGAGAGGGACCTAGTGCTAGCTTAACACAATCATTCAGAGGTGCCTACATCTCCAGACATTCACTCAGGCAATCTGGATAGAAACTGACAACAAGAACGCCACTGACATCGGTTGGCAGCCATATCTTGTAGTGTCTCCAACCAGGCACAGTGAGGATCACGCGGTCCCCATCCTGGAAGGCGAGTAGCACCGACGCTGCTCACTGTCCAGCATTGTATAATTTATGTACTGACTGTTCGGTTTTGCCGAAAACTGTCCCATTCAAGAGACTGTCATCGTCTGCCGGTACTGTGATCGATGTGCAGTTTGGGTCGCTGATTAATCTTGAACTTGTGAGCTTGTGAGTGGGTTATAACGGTCAACTGTCAGGGTCCAATGCTCTTGGTTGTGAAGAGTCAGGCATATTTTCCACCAATTCCATCTTTGTAAGGGATCCGTTTCTGTACATACTCAATCTCTTGGCCCTTCAATGTGTAACAGATGTGAATGTATTATATTCTGCAACCACAGTTCCTTCTGGTTAGAATGTTCCAGGTCTTCCGTGAACTGAATTGAACTTGTGGACACCATGACCTTATCCTCATTCAGCCTGATGTAACAGCTGAACAAGCCTTTGGTTTCCATTGAAATCAGAAACCAAGATAGCTGGCTTGAAGTCGTTCACACCTTCCAGTTTCACTCGATCGGAGGGCGGCTGTCGTATGATCTGTCCATTTTTCCCCGTTAATTTAGGATGGCCCATCCGCTGGTATAAGTATAACTATAACCAATGCACGATGTTGTGTTGTACGGTTCTCCGGTGAGACAGTGTACTGGCCACACATGCCATCTTTGTCTTGTGGCCTCCAACAGAGACTTTCAAGTAGCGATACGGTTGCGGTGGACGTTAGTGATGTTCGCGTGCGATGAATTACTTGATTGCCAGAGTGACTGATCATCTCGTCGTCTCAGTGCGTATTAGTGTGTCGCACTTCCGTACTCCATCACGCTATGGATTGATTGTATGTATGTGGAGCGTACTTTTCTACACTGTACTGTTTGGTCACTTCGTTCTTCATTTGGTGTTTTTGGTGAGTATGAGTTAACCTCCCTTGGACTGCCAACGCGTCTGCATTTTTCATAAGCTATCCAGAAAGGTTCCGGATTACGGCTTGTATAATATATGGGCTTCATTGACCGAGTCACTATTCTCATTCGCGTCCGCACTCTCATTTCACTTTAGATCATCTGTACACAGTGAGAATGAGTGAACTTCGCCCGTCTGTTTACTTGCTCACTGGGGGCTTTAATGGAAACACTCTACTTCTGCATACGTCTTCATGTGTGTTGTCTTTCTTCTCGCTCTTGCCACAGATTCAGAACATAGCTGGCTCCGTGGTACCGCCCGTACCCGTCCAGTATGTGCCCACCGAAACAGGTGAACCAAGGCAGTCAAAATCATTGCATGATAATGGATCGAATGACTCGGATGCGTTCGACAGCGAAGAGGAAGTTATATCAGATGACGAGACGCCTGGAATGACAGACACCTTATCCTCATTCAGCCTGATGTAACAGCTGAACAAGCCTTTGGTTTCCATTGAAATCAGAAACCAAGATAGCTGGCTTGAAGTCGTTCACACCTTCCAGTTTCACTCGATCGGAGGGCGGCTGTCGTATGATCTGTCCATTTTTCCCCGTTAATTTAGGATGGCCCATCCGCTGGTATAAGTATAACTATAACCAATGCACGATGTTGTGTTGTACGGTTCTCCGGTGAGACAGTGTACTGGCCACACATGCCATCTTTGTCTTGTGGCCTCCAACAGAGACTTTCAAGTAGCGATACGGTTGCGGTGGACGTTAGTGATGTTCGCGTGCGATGAATTACTTGATTGCCAGAGTGACTGATCATCTCGTCGTCTCAGTGCGTATTAGTGTGTCGCACTTCCGTACTCCATCACGCTATGGATTGATTGTATGTATGTGGAGCGTACTTTTCTACACTGTACTGTTTGGTCACTTCGTTCTTCATTTGGTGTTTTTGGTGAGTATGAGTTAACCTCCCTTGGACTGCCAACGCGTCTGTATTTTTCATAAGCTATCCAGAAAGGTTCCGGATTACGGCTTGTATAATATATGGGCTTCATTGACCGAGTCACTATTCTCATTCGCGTCCGCACTCTCATTTCACTTTAGATCATCTGTACACAGTGAGAATGAGTGAACTTCGCCCGTCTGTTTACTTGCTCACTGGGGGCTTTAATGGAAACACTCTACTTCTGCATACGTCTTCATGTGTGTTGTCTTTCTTCTCGCTCTTGCCACAGATTCAGAACATAGCTGGCTCCGTGGTACCGCCCGTACCCGTCCAGTATGTGCCCACCGAAACAGGTGAACCAAGGCAGTCAAAATCATTGCATGATAATGGATCGAATGACTCGGATGCGTTCGACAGCGAAGAGGAAGTTATATCAGATGACGAGACGCCTGGAATGACAGACCCGAAACTTTCGCCCACAAATGCCCATTCCCACTTGCCACACATGTGCCAGGTGCCTCCTGACAATTTCATCCATGACTTTTCACAATACCCTCATCCCTTGGAATCTTCAAGGTATTGTCCACCATCACATTTCCCCGGAGAGCCATTTTTCAATTCTGTAGACCGCTCACTCGCCGAATCGGATATAGCAAATGTGGATGATGGTGATCTTTCGAGTGTTAGTCAAAGTGCCAGTCAGGTGGTTCCCCGAGAATCCTCACCATCATCTGCGCTTCCGACTGTAGAAGATCCGGAGGACTTTACCTCGGAACCAGCATGTTCACCTTCCCAAGCACTTGTTATGAACGATAAACTGCCCCACAAAAAACACATATTGGATGGTGTAGAAACGACTAATTAATTACTTACTTATTCGGATTGCTGCCTTTTCTGTTTCTACGCGTGCATTTCTTAAGCGCCCAGTGTACTGTTTATCCGGTGTAAATTCCATTCTACCCACGTTGGCTTTTCGCGTTTAGTCTGGTGGGGGTGGTGGTAAATTTATGCAAACCAAAAACACTTTCTTACGATCCATTCGCCTGGTACAAATTCACCCTCATACGGGCAGAATGGAAATACTCAGCTGCAAATGATTTATTAGTTTCATACTGGGTTTTTTTCTCATTTCACCCATCATCACTTCGAACTAGAGCCTGTTCTTTGAGACAGATAACACCCCATCGATCGCTTTGTCGTCTCAGCGAACCGGAAAAAATGTTCCTACATGGATTTTCGTCTATTTCAAGGACACTGGACACTCACTTGTTGGGGCGAGATGGCCCAAGTGATTAGAGCGCGAATTTACTGACCGGAAGTTCCATGGTTCGAATCTGACCTCTGCCTCTCGACTTCCCCTGTCTAGGCTTGGGCAACCTGGCAGTATCCCAGCCCTCGTGCTTCCTTCGGGTGGCATGGCAGCTAGGCACCGGAGGGGTGCTACACTACAGCTAAGTTGTGTAGTCTGGTACTAGTCTGGGGTAAGCTGTCATCCGAGTCCATCATGTCAGCTAAAGCTGTTACCCAACTTTTTTTATTGATGCGGTGCTCGAAGCCTTTTTTCTGAGGTTTTAAGGTTCAAAATCTCCTCGTAGTTTCCTTCCATTGGTAATGGGAATATATGCAATACTACACCCCTCGCTCATGGATCATCGCTTGGAAGGTGGCCTATTTACTCTTAGGTTGGAATCCCTACACTATAACTGTCCTGTGTGTGTGTGACCTTAGTTGATTCGCCGATGTCGAACGCCTTACCATCACAGCGGACACTTTTTGATCATATTTTGTCGGCTTGGTTGATAGTTCGACTTGCCCTATTCATCCAGCATCTGTCATCCTAACACTGACGGGAAGGTCGGTGGTTCAAACCCGACCTCTTCAACTCGGCTGCTCCTGTCTAGGCTTGGGGAGTCTGGCAGTATACCAGCCCTCGTGGTTCCTTCTGGCAGCTAGGCCCTGGGATTGTTTTCAAAAAATTGCGGAGTAAGAATCCCGCTGTTTAGGTTCGTGTACTAGGAATCCCATTATGCACACCACCGAAAATAATTAGGGACACTAACACTGAAAGGTCGGTGGTTCAAACCCGACCTCTTCAACTCGGCTGCTCCTGTCTAGGCTTGGGGAGTCTGGCAGTATACCAGCCCTCGTGGTTCCTTCTGGCAGCTAGGCCCTGGGATTGTTTTCAAAAAATTGCGGAGTAAGAATCCCGCTGTTTAGGTTCGTGTACTAGGAATCCCATTATGCACACCACCGAAAATAATTAGGGACAGGGTTTTTCCTGCATCCGATTGCCCACCCCACCAACTGCGCGCAGTGACACTCTGCTTGAATTTTACAATCACAGCTTTCCACGCGTGTACGTTCATCCAGCTTTTTGGTCGATTAGTCTAATGAGCTGCTTTTACTGGACGTCCTCACTGATTTTGGAGTCGGTACTCTTCCCTCTTTCGGCATCCTTAGGTCTTCAGCTCTGTAGATTTTGCTGTTTACGTCTTCTCAAATCGTTCAGCTGTAGCACCCTTTCGATGCCCAGCTACCTTGCCATTCAAGTAGAGCATGAGGGCTGGGATACTACCAGGTGCCCAACCCTAGACGGGAAGTCGAGTGACGGAGGTCGAATTCGAACCACGGACCTTCCGGTCAGTAAATTAGCACTCTAACCACTTGGTACATCTCGCCCCGTCCTTCCTTGTCTTATCAAAGCGGCACACAATTCGAGCATTTGTGTAGAAATCTCGTTTCAGTCTGTTCATTGTAGTGTGTATTGTCTCTCGCTGTCGTTATTCTTTGATCAGCCTTGTGCTTCGGTCTTCTAACGCATTGAATTAAGTTGACTTTCACTACCTCGTTCGCTTTCTGAGACCGTTTAATCACTCATCGTTAGCTGCGTCCTGGCCACGCTCTCGCCGTCAAAGCATCGTTCTTGTGCTGTCGGTAATATTTCTACAAATCTGGATAACTAAGTCATTTTCTTCTTTCTCTTTTCACTTTCCCCGAACAAGTTTGGGTAGATTTCTTTAAGCGTTTGATCCACCTGCCATGGGTCGATGGTACTTAAAATTCGTCTGTTCAGAATATAGAGTTTTCATATTCGCCATCAACCGGTATTTTTGCGCACTGCAGCTTGATTAATAGTCATGAGGGTCAGTGCTATACTGTTCATGTGGGACTGCTCACTGCAGCCGTGTTGTGAGCGATTTGTGTAAAGTCTGTCTGTCATCGTGCATCACAAGCTGAAATCCGTTAATGTATGTGGTAGGCAGGTGTCCTAATTTGGACGAAAACAAGCAAGTGGTACTCAAGTCTGGCACCGGGACAGGTCGTGCAGACACTAAAATATTCTGCCAGTGAGCATTCCGATACGTAAATTAGCGAATAAGTCTCTCACTTGGCAGGTGCACCTGAAATTCGAAAACTCACTGATCGATCTCAATGTCCTACAAGGTTAACTGAACCACGCTGTGATACAAAGCAAAAAATTTAGCTCACAAAGGCGTTTTTACTTTTACTTACCGAATAGGCTAGCTTGAGCTTTGAAAAAGTAGATTTCTCTAAAACAAACTCGCCTTCACTTCACTTCGGTAATTTCTGCCGACGAGAATTCGATGGCGGTTGTAAAAGAACCTTTTTAAACCGAGAATCTAGTCGCGCCACGGAAGCATGTCTAAAGCATAGGAGTGTAGCCCTCCGATGGACCCAATCGGTATCCGTTGTGCAACTTCGTTTCAACCATTCTTGAACCAAAAGGACGCGGCGAAGTTGTCCATTCCTGTGGTCAGTTATCCACACTCCAAACTCAAGCAATTTATGTGATCAGAGCAATAAGCGTCGTGAAGCCAGCGGGAGGCTCACCGGATCAGCTCCAACAGTGACCAGTCGGCACGTACTATTGGAATAATGACCGTGCTTGTAGTTGCGCTAGCCACGGCTTCAACCTTCTGTCACTTTATCCTGTTGTCCTTCAAATGATTGACAGTCAGCCTTCAATAAGATGTCTTTCCTTTGGCAATTCTGCAACCCTCATCCATCTTTCAGAGGTCAACCGTAACTCACTACGAAGAATATTTCATAAAAATAGGCTGGTAGCCATCTATAGTGTGATCTTGTGACTAGCTAAATGGAAGCAATTGGAGGCTATCTGTGCTTAGCGCGAAAGTTCTCCGAAATAGACAGACGCAGTCAGGAGGGCTCAACTGAAGATATTAACTGAACCGGGAATATCGTTGGAAAATACTACCTAGGGATTTCTCCACTTGATTCTCCAAAACCAAGTCAGTGAAACATTGGAAACTGTACGATTCGGAAATATTTCCTATGAGCTGACTCTGTAGCGACCCAGTCAACCACATGCTTGACTGTTCAACTCACAGTCGCTCACTGGATCGCGAGGCGTCTTTTATTCTCATACGCACAAACACGCCGCATTAAGCTGACTCATCGGGCATCGACTGTCTGCACCACCTAATCAGTGTAGCAACCAATAATGTGCCGACGCGCCCACGTATACGCACTGGGACCTACATAAAGGGAAACCGAACGCAGTCAGCACACACAGACTCGCGCGCGTGCATGGAGCAAGGAGTCAGCCCAAGCACTCCAAGTCCACGGACAATCATGGAACACGTGTAGCAGCCAAACTGCGGAGAAAACACGTTCCCGCCGTCCGGACTTTCACCAAAAAAAACTCTCATATACGATAACACCATATTAAAACTTCCATTAGTGCACATGCACCTTCTGATTTGTATTATTGCTATGACCACCTGTGCACTAACAACTCCAACGCAGAAGTTCAAGATATACCGGTCAAATAAGAGAAAGCTACTAAGGAAGAAAGGTGTTTGATCAGTCCCCCGACTCAAACAAATGTAAACCAATCGGATGATGATGCGGCACAGATTCCAAGCAGACCAACCGAACTACCTGCAAGTGCAACGCCTATCACCAACTATGATGGCAATGATATAAGGCTGATTACCCAACTTTAAGGGAGCACACTAGTTGAGGCTTAATCTGGCCCTTCATAGATTACGCGAGCACAATTATACCTGCAGCATATATCTGCCTACTGATTATGTCCACTCATGTATTTTCGAAATGCTCACAAGCTTGTTGTCGGGATCGGTAAAACGTTGCCTGATGGGCAGCCAAGCAAGACACCTTTGACACATCAATCACTCTGACACTTCGTTCGCCTTTAACTATATGACGCATATCCTGAACTTTACCCGATGGGGGCGGTTGGCTCTAAGGCCCAGTCCTGAGGCGCAAAGTTTCTGTCTACCGGTTCGTACTTATCGGTAGCTTGTGGGACGGAACATGCCCCCAGAAGGCTGTGAATATCAAACACCCTTTGCACTCAGTTATTTGTGAGCACATGATAGTACATGGATGGCTACATGCAATGTTGTCTGACAGTGATGTCCACCCCCAAAATTTTTTTATATTTTGTCATTGATCCGATAACATGTCAAGCTCCGTAGATTCCCCAAACCCTTCCTGTTCATGTTGCTCCCTAAGCGAGAAACTTTCCAGTTTGGAATACGCAAACGAAATCGTTCTCAGCGCAAGCACTACCAGAAATTTGGTGAACATCATCAAGTCTTTTGGCATGCACGTCGCACTCATGAAGTTCAAAGAAATGTTAGACCTACAGTTTTTGGACGTCCCTCCAAGACCTCGAAAAATGATAGCAGAAGTTGTGGAGCACTGCCTATCTCGGAAATGTGTTATTCCTGTTGGACGTACCGATATGGTGGCCAACCTAATTAGGTGTCTCGGGTTGGTGGCTCCTGAATTGTTAACCAAGATAAATTCTAGGTGGGGGAAATCAACTGGCGTGAATAAACGACGCAAAGAAGTGAGTTGTTTCTCGTTTTGTTCAAAACCTCTGCAACGAGGAAGCGCTTCTTGTTTCACCAGTATTTGTATCCACATTTTGAATCAAACCTTTCAACTTATTTTTAGGAACAGAGGTCTCATCGCCTTGTCAGGCGGTATATTTTGCTGGGTATTTTGTTTGATTTTCTGGTATTCTGTGACCGTTATCTAAACGATGCCCATGTTGAATAAATAAGAGAGCTTCAGCAACTGTGGCTCTTTAGTCAGCAAGTGAGTAGTCAGTGTCCATTACTGGTTCAGGGGCACAATATATAAATGCGGTGAAAATAATCCCATTCAGATTACGGGTGAGTCTAATATTCCAACACGCGAAGTCAGAACGCTGAACGTCGACCCATCTACAAGGATGACACTCAGGATAGACTAAAGCATTGTCATAACAGGGACCGGGGAAACAAGATATGGAATGCAAACATCCGCCGAATTGGGGAGGACTGAGAATTTCGCGGACGATTTCCGCTTCTGCGTCTTACCGTCCTGTTTACATATGTTCCGCGTGACTTCTCTCGTCTCTAATCTTTCGTCTTCGAGACCAAATAGCTGAGCTTTATTGTATGTGTTTTTTCCGAGATCTCATCAACAGGAATTCTAGCACTCCAATTCTTTTGAGCTCGTTTGGAGCGCCAGTAGCTGTGATTCTGTTTTGTTGGCGTAAAAACCATTTTTGAGCTATGATTGAGTTCAAGATAAAACGGTTGTGTCCCACGCACACATTCCACAAGGAACAAGGAGCTCATTTCTTACTGTCACTTAAGCTGACACAAGCGTATATAATGAAATATACAGCCAGATGATAATCAGGGGCTCCAAAACTCAGAGGAATCTTTAGCCAACTGTGTTTAATTCGGAACGTTAGACGCCAAAAATATCATTGACATGCCCTTTCCTGGGGGTTAGAACCATTAGGTGCGGGAATTTGTTAAAGTTTTTCGCTGCATCCAAATCTGAGACCTGGATTTGTTTGCAAGAGATCTCCGCATTTAACGCACTGATAAGATGGAGGCCGCGTGGTACCCACACTACATCTTCAACTCTGCGAACAGGATAACACAGTCAATCGTTTTTCCATCCTAGTTGTGGCGAGACCAATGTAGTGGAGTTGATCACATTCGGAAGCAAGGAAGCCTTTTTCTGCACCTCGTCGTGTGTGAAGTTGTATTGTCTCCACAAGCTGAGTTTGACCGTAGAGCGTGGTTACACACCACTGAACGTTTGGTGCTTAATGTTTAAAAGGCTGAATGGAATTCAGGGGTCTACACAACACCCATGTTCGAGCCAGACCAGCTAACAAGTACAGGATAGTAACTTTGACCCTTCCTCTTCCCGGCCATCACCGGCAATCAAGCGCTCGGTGTTTGCTCAAGCGCGTCAAAATCGCTATCTTTCATACAAGTGTTAAGAACTGAGTGCATCGGCGCAATTATTCCGAGGTACTGCCGTATATCGTATGGCTGATCGCTTGCAACAGTGTTCTTTATAGAATTGACGATATCCCTAGGCACTTGCGTGCAAACACGAACTAAATTCTTTCCTGTTTCAACCACCAACCTCGTGAATTCTGTGATCTCTGAACCCTAAACTCGGATTCAGTCATCTGGGTGTTCTGCCACACCCTCAGGTTATCCTGTCCGCAAGCTGAGTATATTCTATTACGCCCGCTACGCATTGCGCCTTCATGACACTTCTCTTACCAAAGAACCTCTCCAACAGCCAAGTCATTGTGTTTATCTGGTACAACTATCCATTATAGTTCTGAGGTTCCCAGTTCTATTTCGCCCTTCTGAGATGTTTTTTGATCACGATATATGTGCGCATCATCAATCGCCCCAGCCCTCAACTGCACAGTCCAAGTTCACTTGGTACCAGCAGCTGTGTCCGGTTTTTGTTAACATCGGTTGTATTTATCACTAAAATGCTCATGTCTATCAAGTATCATCGTTCTGGAATTTTATTTTTCACAATTTACGATCTCTTATAACTTTTCTACCTTCCTATTCATTGCGTCGTTTCCTACCCGATTGAGAGGACCTGATGACGTGCCGATGCCGCACAACAGAAATCAATCGAAATCAAGTTCTCCAAAATTTCGGGTTTTTCGAAGCTGCGAATTTTACGAGGACTTGGTCTAGTTTGGTTCCGCATTTCTGCGACTTGTTGTTTACTGCATTTTTTAAACGAACGAAGGTTACCTCCTTCGTCAGCTGAATGCTCTCCCTACCACAGGTTGAACCTTTTACGATTTGCTGATAGCATATTCCACATTATGAGGGTTGAGAACAAAAGATTATAAAGAAGGCATATTTGTTTAACCCCTGTGCTGCTGACATACGTTAGTCTTATTTGTAGCCCATATCCCGGTAAACCCTCCCCCGAATCCAAAACAGCAAATGTGTCGTAGTAAAAATGCTGCCTCGCGTAACATTTATCAAAGACCCACTAAAAGCATGCGCCAGGAGGCCTCATGCAATTTGTTTCGCAAAAACTTCAGACTCTTTTCTCCACATTCTCATTCCTCTGCGTAGCCCTGACTTCAAAGATAAGATAACATTCTCTTTAGGCTGCATCTTTGACCAGAAGGTCATCTATATCACCAGACGGTAGGTTACTTTTCACCGTAACCCTTAATAAGGAACTTGTTAACTTGTTTGGCTGCGTCAAAAGTTTCTTGAATGAGAGCCATCGAGCTGTTCCAAAACTGATGTAACGGCGTTCCAGCACGTTTTGCGCCCGAGCACGATAAACCTAATTATTAAACTGCCTGTCAGCTGGTTACCGCTTTTTGCACGGGCTAACTACTATAAAGCACGTGATCGTTGGCCATGATTCTGGGAAACGTCTACTCAGATATTGGGCCTGTCTACTCAGCTCCGTGTACGACTGCACAGCTAGCTACGACAGTATTTGGGCAATATTTTGCTGATCTAATTTCCTCATATTCCTACATGACCAAAGCAGTTCGTATCGAACGTGTATCGCCACTTCATACTATCTTGACCTGGATATTCAATATCGCTCGAGAAGTTACGCAATATCACCCCCATAGAGTGGTGATAAGTTGCGACCGCTCATATCAGTCCAGCTGACCTCTAACAGACCTTTTGCCGCTCATAAATTTATGGTATATAATCTACATACGGTTGTCTCATTGCCCCGTTTGAGTCGCAGCAATGGTCAGCCCCGCGCCCTCGATGGATCCCAGAATGCCCGTGGTTCATGTTCGTTCTAATTAACCACGACTTTCATGAAGATCATGAGCAGGATGACAAACCTCGCCGATTCACCCAAGATCCTACAATACAAAGCTTTCCACAGACCCGACCACGATATCGCGATGTCGGTAATGAGACTGCTATTCCATAGTTTATCATGGCTCCTCTATTTCCCTACCGGCACATCATATGCACTCACAAAAATATCTCATTTCATTGAATGCGATCCTGAACTTCAATCTACCCGTTAACCGAGTGCGCTGTATGCTTGTGCTGTTTACAAACGCACCGATCCTTCCCCTAAAACCACCGGGGTTTCGCCCAAAAAATATGCCGCTCAAACGATGCAACATATGCTGGCACTGTCTAGCGAGAATCATCCTGTAAAATTGGATAAGTTGTTTGACACAAGCCACGAATTGCTGCTCCTCTTTGAAATTTCGCGGACAGTGACCACAACTAACGTCCATATACTTTTCAAAATATTTCCAAGCCCACTGCAGGAGAAAACGCCCGAAAATAAACCACTTCCTCTAAACATCTCTCATCGTCATCAAAGTGGCCTCATGCTATGCAATAGAAACCAGTGAATATATGAATTCCGCACCTAAAGTAGACTCCACGTATGCTTAAACGAATTCTCGCAAAACTGTCACTCCCTTTGAACATTCTACAATTCCGACAGGTTACCACTCATTGGCACAACTTTGGGTTAAAATTTCGATCAAGACTGTGGTTTCGAAGAGATTCAGCATGGGCGCCCAAGGATCAGCATTCACGGATTGATACACGGGATCGAGGCTTTTGTCAAAATTTTTCGGGTCGCTTTTGTTCTTGTCGGTCAGTATCTGTCGTTCACCTGAAAGGCACAAGTGAAAAAAGGGTGTAGCACTTCTCTTTATGTTCCCAGCGCAAGGCAGTATGTTTGCCAGCGCGAGGATTCGCATAAATAAGCGTCTAATAGTGCTTTAAATTGGGTTCTAGAAGGAGCACGAACAACCGCCGGAGGAAGGTCATTCCACGCACCTGCTACCCGAAGTGAGAAAAAAAATTTTCTAATGAATGTGTGTGTTCTGAGCTTGAAAATGTTCTCACTATGTCCCCGACGTGTGTTTGCTGGGTCAACGTTAAAAAACCTGCATGCCAAGCTTTGTCAAACAGGGTATAAGTAAGAATTAGGTCCACTCGGAGGCGACGGTACTCCAGGGAAAAGGGATCAAGCATCGCGAGACGCGTTTCGTAGTCCACGGATTTGAGGCCGGCAACCATTCTCTTGGCGGCTCGCTGGACACGCTCAGTGAGGGTGACGTCCTTCGTGCATTCTGAGTGGACAACTTGTTTGGCGTATTCAAGAAGCGGTCTGACCTAGGCCTCAGATTATTTGGAAGCCCATGCGATTAATGCGGGATAAGGTGAGCCGGATCATCCGTAAATTGGCGAATGACTTTTGGGCCGATTTCTCATGGTGCAGTGAGAAGGACAAGTTTGAGGAGACCCAGATGCCCAAATCCTTTTGGAGTCTATCCTCATGATGTCTTCTGGTCAATATGCATAACAGCGGCATTCACTGAGTCTCCTCCAAACGACATATGGACGCAGTTTTCAACATTAAGAGGAAGATGCCAGTCCAACGACCAGTGCTCTGCAGTGTCTGCATCCATTTGAAGGGCAATGGCATTGATAATCCAAGATTTTAGGTCGTCCGCATTAAGTAGACACGGACTTGCAAGAACATCTGGGAGGTCGTTGACGAAGATCAGAAACAGCAGTGTTCCCAGGAAGGAGCCTCTATGAATTCCAATGAAGGCCGGAGCTGGAGAGGAGTAGGTCGAGCCTATTCTCACTCGGAATGATCTGTCTGATAGGAACGCCTTGATGCAGCGGAGGGTTTCACCTTGAATCTCGTAAGACTCGAGTTTGTGGAGCAGCGGGACGTGTGGGACCCTATCAAATGCTTTTGAGAAGTCGAAAAATATGGCATCCGATATGAGTCCCCCGTCCTTGGCTTGGATCAATCTATCCATAAACACGAGCCTGTTTGTCACGCGAGAGCGGTGTGGCAATACTGATGACTGCAAGCAAACCCAAGTCAATTTTCTGAACTTAAGGCGCTTTCGAAGTTGAGAACTTTCTACAAATTCATTCAACTTTGCAGGTACGTTTCATTTGTACGCTGCTAATGGTTGCTTGTTTAAATGATCCAAATTTTAAGGTCACCAACCACCTCAAGTTTGCACACGACCATCAGTTAGCAAGGTGAGGAACGAAAAAACTGCTAGCACAGTCTACACGCCCACTTCCTACTTAAAACGCCAGATAACAGTTAGAGAATTTCAGAGTTTCTCGGTATTTATGCAGTTCCTTCCGATACTACTGCAAGAGACTATCATTGGTAGTGTGAGTTTTTCCTCGTTTTTTGAAATGGACGTTAGACTCTCAGAAGACGTATGGCCAAGGCGACAGTGGGCACCTAATTTTGGGGAGATAGAGACCTATCCGCTGAGATAATATGCAGGGAGGTTAGCCGATGGAATGTTTGGAACGAGTGATTACGTAGTAAGTTGTAGAGGGGAGGCGGTAGCATTTAGCTTAGCTCAAGTATCCAAGCATAGGATCCCTGTTGTGCAATAAAGAAGATTGGTGTGAACAGGGACAGCTGATAAATAATAAACTGTTGGGCAACAGATTCCGAGATAATAGACGTGGAATGTGGTTTAATCGAAATCTACACGAGAACATAACAAAAAGGTCGCGGATCATCAAGTGACCGCCGTCATCGCCAAGCAGCGAACGGTTCATTCCTGGTACTCAGGAAATAATGAAGGATTTTCGTTTTGTTTATATATGACTGGTTCAGAGAACACGAGAGGAAAACGTGTGTTATGTCCGGCTGATGATTTGTATTGAGGGTGGTTAAATCCAAACTAAGATGAAAGTATCAAAGCCTTACAAGTCGATGTTAGTGGTGAGCTTGCAGAGTATCTTCACGGTGAATATTTTTTTCAAGTCAAACGAAGAGACAGATGACATTCGCTTGTATTTTTTGGTGCCACTAGACAAATGACACCAAAGACACTCACAAATCATCTACAGACAAACAACAGTGGTCTGTTCTATAGAATAGTTGAGCTAAAGGCTTTGCTCAGCACAACCGGCGGTTATCGATGTCCCCGTGCTACTGGAGAGGTGGCGTGTATATGGACGCACCATGAGAAACGTAAAAGTGCGACCCTCCGTGCAGGCCGTACTCGTCCACCAAACCTGGTCTCCATCCTTCGTGCATGCCACTTGTTATGTAGGGTGACAAGCCTTTAAGCAATCATAATTGCGGTTCGTGCGTTGATGAATAACTCCAAATACCGGATATCTTGTCCGGGCGGTTGGAAAGCCAGGCTAGTAAAACAGCTCAGTCATTTCGATTGAGCGAACAGCCGCTGGAAGGGGCAAGTCGCGGGGATAAATGAAATGGCAGCCAACTTTTGGGTCATGGGAGTAGAATTGAGAGACTGAGCCCGTGCACTATGGCTGAACGGCGACAATGCATTGGAGTGAACCGCCATACCAAGTAGCTGCGCACCACAGTTTTGCGTGTGTGCACGAGTGAGCCGTGAATCCAAATATATATTCAATTCATTGCGGCCAGCGGCTAGACGCGCAGTGCATTTATCTGAAAAACCCCTGCAAGTGAAATAAAAACTTTAACGTCAAAATGTTGCACTTCTTTGCATATATGCGTAGACTGAGAACCCCCTCATCTGCCGTCATTTTTTTGAGATTTGTTTGAATCGATCTCTTCTGAAAATTATTGGCGCACATTCGGCTTTGAACTTCGTCCGCTATGGCTTCGGAAGTGGCTTTCGTTGAGAAATTTGTGGGTGTATCGTTTTCATCCTTCACGGCATTTGAGATCTTAAATGAATACATGAAGGATAACTTTGTGGTATTTGTGCGTTCATCCAGTAATCGAAACACCAAAAGTAGTTTGCGTTACGAATGGGTGTACTACAAATGCAGCAGGCGCCCTCTAAGACCAACGGAAAGCCGTGGAATCCGAGGAAACTGGTAAGCGGAGCGTATTTTCTAATAAAAAAGTACGCGAAGCACCAGCTGTCCAGTGCGGTTTTGTCTACGGAGGCAAAGGAACCACTGGCAGTGAACTTTTGTTTTCTGGAACACAACCACAAACTGTCAAAGTATCTTTACGATCGGCTTCCAGTGAATCGACGCCTAACCGAAGACGATTTGGGCACATGCCTGTCCCTGCTGAGATATGGAACGCCATCATCTGAGGTGCGGCAGTTTGTGGCGGATGAATTCGGAAAGATTCTTAGAATTAAAGGTATGCACAACTACCGCCGGGAGTGTCGACCGGCTATGTTGAGTAGGTGCCGAATGGTTGGGTTTTAATGTAGCAGATGATATGCCTTTGGTCCTGTCTAAACTTCGGGAAACCGGACGCGTCCTTGTGTATCAGGGAGAGGAAGGTCACTATAGCCACATATGTTTCTCCCGATGGCAGCAGAGAGCGTTATTCCGACGCTTTCCAGATGTAGTGAATGTAGACGGGACACATGCAACAAACCGCCTTGGGTAAGTTTTGTAAAGCATCTAATATTCGGCATTTAGATATAAACTATACACATTCTTGATAGCGGACGGCATGGGAACCGGGCGTCCGGTTATGTATGCGTTCGTAGAGAGCGAGCAGTTTGCTCTCATGTTTAAACCGTTCGGCTTATTCAAAGAAATGATGGGGGAAGCGTATCCCACCAGGACCTTTGTAATGGGCAAGTTGGCGGTGCAAATGCGTGCGGCAAGAGTCGTGTTCGGCTGTGACATTATGCTTTGCTACTTTCATGTCCACAAAGCCATCAGGAAGAACGTATGTATCATTTAATATCCATGTATTTTTGGTCATAGACACATTCTGCGAACAGCCGGCACATATTTCACCGCATGGCTCGACTGGACAATGTTGTACAGTGGGTATTATGTTCATCATATTTCAAGCATACAGATTCCGACAAGACCTACAGCTTCTGCGTCGAACCGATCCCCGATTTCTCTCCTATCTTACGGCTCGCTGGTTGTACCTCACACTAAAATGGGCCATACACGCACAGTCCGGAATGGTTCATTTCGTTAATGTGATCAACAACCGACTGGAGAATGCGAGCGGGCGCCTTAAAGATCGGGTGTCGGAACAAACAAGGTGAGGTCAAGCTACGTAAACTAACTTATAGTTTGTGGTGAAAACACTCAGACGCTCCCAGAGTGTCGACACCTGTGCTGGAGAATGCACATGCCCTTTCTATCAGGCTATGTGGCTCCCCTGCGTACACCTGTTCTCTGTATTTCGAGATCAGTCCTTTCCGAGCAGTAAGAACTATTCATCATTGGCTTTTTCTTAGCTTGCTTTCCAATGCACCAACGCTGGCTGTGTGCTCTGACCGGCCCACTACTACCAGTGACCGCTGGTGTACAACGGATCGCGTGTCATATCACGCCGACTGTTGTGACGGTGAACCCTGCCCACTGTGTGGTGGTGTTCTTTAGACTTGTCCCAAAGCTGAGTCCACATGAAAATAAATCACTTTTGGTTCTTAGCTCCGAGCCGATCCCGAAAACGCAGAGGTGTGCTTGCTACCCGGCTCGCAAAGAGGGCATCTTATGATGTTGACCTGGACCGAAGCACAGATTC
>NW_008752074.1:22745-26769 GCF_000715545.1 Opisthorchis viverrini | reverse complement strand
GGTATTCAAAGTCGGCGGTGTTTATTCACCTGCAGATTTAGTTCACTTAAACAAATCGCCATAGTAAAGGATTTTCAATAATACAGGAGCATGTACCTTATACATAGACATTCTACACTATGAAGTGGCAAGTCTGAAAATGCCGTAGATTTCGAGAACTCAATCTCATTGTGCGAATAGCCAGCGGCGGACTTCAGGGTAGAGGACATTCGTCAACTTTTACACACTGGGAATCTGCCTGTTTGGGCCGATGAATTCATCCAAGGGTCCTGAAAGAAGCGTCCTCCAGACTGGCTAATCATCTACACCTGGTGTTTTGTCAGTCGCTTGACGAAGGCCGCCTCCCTGCTTGGAAATAAGCGATTGTCATGCCAATCTACAAAACTGGTGACTGATTGTCGCCTGGCAGCTACAGACCTACAAGCCTCACTAGCGTGCCGTGCAAGGTGATGGAACGCATTCTGCAGCGAGCCATCCTAGATAACCTTACTTCCAGCAATCTGATATCTCCAGCTCAACACGGATTTCTCCCAAACCGTTCTTGCGTGACAAACATTCTCGTGTTTATGGACAGCTTAACCCAAGCCAAGGACGAAGGATTCCTATCGGATGCCATATTTTTGACTTCTCAAAAGCATTTGATAGGGTCCCACATGTCCCGCTGCTCCACAACCTCGAGTCTTACGGGATTTAAGGGAAAATCCTTCGCTGTATCAAGGCGTTCCTATCAGACAGATCATTCCGAGTGAGAATAGGCTCGACCTACTCCTCTCTAGCTCCAGTTTTCATTGGAATTCCTCGAGGCTCCGTCCTGGGAACACTGCTGTTTCTGATCTACGTCACTGACCCTCCAGTTATTCTTGAGAGTCCGAGTCTACGTTTTGTGGCAACTTGAAATCCTGGAGTTCCGATGCCAGTGCCCTTCAAATGGATGTAGACGCTGCAGAGCACTGTTCGTTGGACTGGCATCTACCTCTGAATGACGAGAATGCCGGCCTCAGATCCATCGACTACTAGTCTCGCGGTGCTTCGTCTCTCTCCCCTGGAGTATCTTGGCCTCGGAGGGGACCTAATTCTCACTTATACCCTGTTTGAACAAAGCTTGGCATACAGGTTTTTTTTCACCGTTGAACCAGCAAACTCACGGCGGGGACATAGTGAGAAGATTTTCACGCTCAGAGCGCACAAACTCGTTAGACAAAGTTTTTTTCTCATTTCAAGTGGTAGCTGCGTGGAATGGTCTTCCTTCGACGGTTGTGCACGCTCCTTCTAGAACCCAGTTCAAAGCACTGCTGGAGATTTATTTATGCGGATCCTCGCGCTGGCAAACATGCTGCCCAGCGCTGAGAACATAAAGAGCAGTGCTACACCATTTTCCACTTCACGGCGGGGACATAGTGAGAAGATTTTCACGCTCAGAGCGCACAAATTCGTTAGACAAAGTTTTTTTCTCATTTCAAGTAGTAGCTGCGTGGAATGGTCTTCCTTCGACGGTTGTGCACGCTCCTTCTAGAACCCAGTTCAAAGCACTGCTAGACATTTATTTGTGCGAATCTTCGCGCTGGCAAGCATACTGCCCCGCGCTGAGAACATAAAGGGCGGCGCTACGCCCTTGTTTCACTTGTGCCTTTCAGGTGAACGACAGCCGCTGAACGAAGACAAAAGCGACCCAGGAATCTTGGGCAAAAGCCTCGATCCTGTGTATCAGTCCGTGAATCCAGTGTTGAGCCGACCAATCAAATTCAGGGCCTCCATGTGGTCCGCTGCTTATCCCCCATCTGCTTCCGTCAGGGCGTGTGGCCTTGTAGAGTGCACGAGACGTGCCTCTGACTGGGTGGTGTATAACTGGTGATAATGTGCTGACTTACATACTAGCTTTCGGCTCATGAGTCGCCTTTACATTCTCTCTCCACCAGGATGAAGCACGAGGGATGGAATACTGCCAGGCTGCCCAGGCCTAGACAGGGGAAGTCGAGAGACTGAGGTCGGGTTCGCACCACGGCGGGGTTCGATGCTTTAGGTTAATTTGAATCCTTAAACCACTCAACTGGTAAGGGTCAGATTATAGCCTAGGTGCCGTCCGCACCGTGTATTCCATACAGCATATGACTTTGTAACAGACGGACAAAGAGACCCGTGTGGCTACAAATACTCCAAGTAAACTGGAAACCAATGTTGAAGCCACCTAAGTCCACAACATGTGACCCAGTATACTGAGAGTACCGTGAGGAAGAGTCGCCATGATGAACCACAAAGAAACGAGTAACCCAACCAACGTCCCCCGGAGAGTTGAAAGTACAATCCCACGCAACAACTCAAAAGCACTCATTCAGCTGTAATGCACTTTCAATGCGCAGCTGCCACGTCACGCGAATGAGGTACGGAGGCTGAGGTTCGGTCAGTTTACCTAAGCCTAAGCAGCAGCAGTCGATATGCTTAAGTATCTGAGCTTTACAGTCAGTAAGTTCGCGCAATAAGCACTAAGCTATCTCGGGCCTAACCCCCACCTACGGAACGGGTGATGGAATTTTATTTGGGAAGCGATGGTTACTGGTTTGTATGCCAAACCACTATTCAGTTAAGGGAATAAACGGACTTTCCCGGGGTTCCAAATTTATGGGTTGCCCCAAAATAGATATGGTGAAGATTAACTAGGTGGTACCACGGGTTATGCAGACAAACTCTTGTAGCATCCACAACAGGCTAAATGAGCTGACTCGTTGTGTAAGTGGATAATGTGATGGTCTCCGATACCTAATTGAGGCCAAGGTAGAGTACTATTTTACGGGCATGAGTTGCTACAGTGAGTGGGGTAATGACAGAGCAGGTGGCTACATCCTTATAGCTGTCTCCCGCAACTGTACCCACAGATAATTTGAGGCACAATGCACCTCAAACATCTAGACGCTTTGTTGTAAACTGTTGAGCCATGCGTTTTCATGGCCCAATCCCTGTGCGTATCTTAGCATCCCTGCAACATTGTCTCAAACCAAGGACCTTCTGAAACCTCTTTGGGAATGCATGATAATCGTGGTAATTGACGGCAACATCAAACGTGAACACTGGCGTTTTACTGAAATACTACTGTCAATCTGTTTATTTGAAACCCTATAATGAAGAAGAAAAATGGAGCAAGGGGAACCTAGCCCGAAACAAACATCTGGTTACCAGCACATCCAACACTCAGTCAAACAATCAGGAACAAAACCGACATCATGAAAGCCACCGATATAGGTTAGCCACCATATCATTTCCTGACTCCACCTAAACCCGAGAAGGTTCACGTGGACCCCGTCCTAGAAGACGAACAGCACCCAAACTTAGTGACATCCTACATCCCTTTCTTCCGTGTTCACTTCTATGGTTCCACCATTTAGAATCAGCGCTTGTCTCGGCATGCGTAACACATGGCCAAGTCTATTTGGCTTGCTGTGATGGATACATTCTTTGAGTGAAGTGTCGACCGCTTTACTCAAAATCGATTTCCTGATCACTTCATTCCTGATTCCCTAGTTTTAGCCGACCTCGTCTGTAGATCTGAGATATCTGTGGTCAAAGACTAGAGGATGCCTCAGATGCTCCGCTCGGAATGGGCAAATCTCAGGGATACAGCCCGTAATGTAGTCTGATATACACGTCCTTTGATAACCAGTGATGTCTTTTTTGATGCCAGAAGTGGTGCAAATTGGCTGAAGCAATCATGGCCTTTAAGATTTGTGAGTTCACATCATCTGTCATACGGCCATCAAAGTTAGTGAAAATTCCGAAATACTTATAGCCTTCCACAACTTCCAGTGTCACTCTTGAGTTCCTAGAGGCATGTCCAGGTTCCTTCCTGGATTTGATAATGCCGACGTTCTCAAACAACCTTGAACAACACCGTAGAAGCGTCACTTCAGAAAAGTTATCACATTACCCTCAGATTTTGGCCGTTCGTGGGGAATCAGGCTCCCACCGAAAGTGGGGGCACAATGGAGAAGATTTGAAGGCTTTTATACAGGGGCCGACTGTTGTGCTACGGTGT
>NW_008752074.1:14558-19417 GCF_000715545.1 Opisthorchis viverrini | reverse complement strand
CGACGGTTGTGCACGCTCCTTCTAGAACCCAGTTCAAAGCACTGCTGGAGATTTATTTATGCGGATCCTCGCGCTGGCAAACATGCTGCCCAGCGCTGAGAACATAAAGAGCAGTGCTACACCATTTTCCACTTGTGCCTTCCAGGTGAGCGACAGCCGCTGAACGACAAGGGCAAACCCGACCCGAGAAATTTGGGCAAAATCCTCGATCTTGTATCCGTGACTCCGTGAACAACGAAACAACAGGGGTGAATACATTATTTCAAATGCCAAAAAAACTGGACAGAGACCCACTTGCTTTGTGTTCCATTTAAAATGTATGTATCGCCCATATTCTGGAAACTCGCACACTTGGAGGAGGCATTGGCTTCCAGGAGTACATTTTCGGCCAATCAGAGCTGAGTTTGAGGCCTGACCGACAGGGTGCCCGAAATAGGGCCAATCGCTTGCTCCCTGGCCCTATTGGCCCCTGCACCGCGTAACTGTAAGCCGACAGGTGGTGCAGTATACGGTGTCTGGCAGTTTGATTGATTATATGTAGGTTATCGTAGCAGTGGTAGTCGTAGTTATCGTCCATAACCCCGACAACCAAATCCAAAAACCCGACAATAACGAACCGAAAAGTCCTTCGTACGCCTAGGTAGCCACGTTGATAGCGGACGACTCGGGAGGCCACGCAAACACGATAGAGAAATGAATGCAGTCAAATAAAACATAAAGTTTGCCAAACCGAAGAGTTGTTGGCTAGCTCCATGGTGCATTCCTCTGCAAAATCGAGCCTCATCGAATCGCCACCAAAAGGAATACTTCTTGGTGTTACCGCCCAACGCACAGGGCCTCACAGAAATACCTTATCGATCGAACCGCGCCAAAATGCCCAAGAAACCAGACTCATGTTTGCCCCAAATCCTTGAACGACAGCAAACCCAGTCGTCCAAATGGCGATACTGAACGAGCTGCAGGGAGCAGCGGTCGAAATTTTCGCTCACGAGGGGTGGCAAATTCAGAATAACATTGAAGAAATCCTTGTAGGAAAAACAGTCCACCTTATCCATGCTAACCCGATCAACTGGTTCAGAAAGGATGAGTCTTAACGAAACGCCCTCCGTAAAGGATGGGGACTAAGTTCCTTCACGGAAACTTCAAATGGACTGAATACTTTAAGGGATAGTTCACCCGAGCCCCATCAAATCAACTCTTGGATGGACCAAATGAGCCCCACTGGAACGTGAATACCAGTCTTCTGTCAACAAGGTGAATCCAGCATACAGTCCCATGGCTTCAACGCAGCAAAGCACCTGGTCAAGACAGGTTGCATCCTACACTGTTCTTAGGTATTGAGGCTCCGGTTACTATCTCGACGACTACTCTAAAGCATCTGGAGTGAGGAAAGAATACCGACAGGATGTGGCGGCTAGATGATAATTTTTACACTCAAAAGGTATGTAATCACGTTGTGCGAAAACCACTGGAGTTTATGTCTAGTGGCAGTAACTTCATTCTTCCATGATGTTACCGTTTCGATGGCTGACCTGGAGTGTAGAGTTCACACTAACTTAGATTTTGCCATGGTTTGGGTCGTTCGATCACATCTTAACCTTGCGGCAAGTGTAGGAACTGCGTTACTGCTTCCGATGATCAACATTGGTCATATTCTTCGATCTCAGATATGCTTTTGACTTTGTTGATCACCTCACGAAGAGACTTGACCTTGGTTTGATTGTCAGTGTACCTCGGCGACCCATTGAACTATAGTGGGTGGTGTCCGCGCGACACTCGCAGGGTCTCTCATACCAGGTTAGTCAATGGTTAGAGGTCTGACGAACACACTCTTCTGGTCCTCCAGGTTGGAACATGTGTGGCGACTGGTTCCGTGAAAACGGTAATGTATTCGCATTTCTCGCCAAACACCGCTGCCTTGCCATCAGGCTTTTGAGCCAACAGCTTTGCTTGAGGACCCTAATCGTCCTCTTGTTTAGGCGTGGACACCCTGGCAGTACCCCAACCCTCGTCCGACCACGTTATCTACGTCTAACAATAAACTCATACGACGTCGGCTGTTGCGTGGTGTAACCAGCTAGTTCGCTTCATTTACTCGTACAGCAGGGTGGTTAAACAAAAACATGCTATTGCGGACGCCTTCCTTACACTTTAAGTCTTTACTCTTCTACCATAAGCCACCCAAATTTGAATACTCTCTCCGCAGGTACGAGCACCAGGACTAGCCGTTTTGCTCGCCGTACATGACACTCAGCTGCAGGTTCTGAACGTCCGACTCCAGTAACCACTCTAAACACTTCGTACTCTTTTCAAACCCCGAAAGCCTGTCCGCTTAGCCGCCTTCACCGAAGCTAGCAGGACAACAAGAGGCTTCAACCCATACGCTAGATCTTCTATTCTATCAGAAGCTAGAATATAGGATGCAAGTGCTGTAGTTGAACTTGCTGCCCTCTCGCTATCTTCCGGGTTTCAGGTGCGCATTTCTAGTGACGAAAAGGCCGCTGCAGCGATATGCTGAGGTGGGTATTGCATTGAGCCACCGTGCGGAAGCGTCTCTGCTTGATTAAATACCCTTTGATAGTCGCCTCTGCACCGTTCGTTTGGCAATGTGTGAGAGACTATCGAGAGAATACCTATGGTAACTGTTTATCGTGTCTGCTTAGGCTCCAACGCACTGTAGCTCGGAATCTGCAAAAGACGATTTCTATGACGCTCTAGGTGTACTTTTACTACGGGCTAAAATCTCAGACATCGTTATGGTCGCTGGTCACATGAACGCTCTGGTAGGTGAACTAAGTGATACTGTGTCCCGATTGGGTGGGCTTCTTAGGTTGGGTACGAGACGCACGAACAACGGAAATCGTCTAGATCAGATGTGTGCCGATCACAGACTATTCCTTTGTAATATTGATTTCCGGAACAACGGATATCTCTTGATAACGTGGTGCCCACCAAGAAACCAAACACCGAATTCAAATATATCACATTGCCGTCAGTTATTGGCAGCGACGGTCAATCACTACCTGACGCTCTGGGAATACCAGCGTGAACTCCGACCATGCGGAAGGACAGGAAAGGGACCGTGCACTTGTACGCTGCTACTTTTGTTTCACCTTTTTAGATCTCAAAACGCGTAGTTTGACCATTGAGAAGTTGGTGGACCCAGAAATTAAACGAAACTTTCAGAACCATCTCAAGGGCCTGCCGGACGGTCGGATTCAGAATATTAACGACCACTGGGAACAGATATCCACAATGAAACTCAGTTGGAACTTCCGTTTGTGGTACAATCTAGCCAACGTCATCCACACCTTGGACCTTTGATAGGACCGTGACTTTGCTGGAGGCCCGGCGATAGGTTCCTCATGACCGCGAACACAGCTCACCCAGACGCATCATCTAATGCCAGGTAAAACTGAGTGTTCTTGCAGAACGCGAAGCTTGGTGGACCCGATCGGCCGAAAAAATCGAAGAAGCAAAAAATGCTGGAAACGTCCGCAGGGTGTCCCACTTGATTATTCGACTGGTATGAGAAGCCTCTTCGCAGCGGAACTATCAGGAACCAGAATCACTCTTTGATATCTGGCGAAGAAACTTATAGCCGCTGGGCACACAATAATTCGAATAGCGATACAGTTGGCCATATGCCATCTGCATTTCCGGCTGTCGTCCTTCAACCGAAATGTGAACTGTGAATGTGGAGTCCTCCTTAGCCTCCGAAGTGTCCAAGTGTATAGCTCTACTCCAGCACTAGCACTAACCAGCAAACTTAGTCGGGTCGGCAACTCCCGCCTCCCTGAATGGGGACCCCGGGACACAGATCACTAATGGTTGATGACGTTGGCAGAAATGACCGAATCGCGCAGCCAGTGGCGCTCGTGCATCAAAACTATCACCTCCAGTGCGTAGCTACCCAATTTCCAAACAACATTAACATGACTCTGCCTCCAAGGCTTGGTTGTATGTCTCACACTCCCATTTTTCGGTGAGTAAAACGGTAGCATCTGGAATCAATATGCCTATTATACACAGTTCATGGCTGATAAATTGAATTGAACTGAATCTACTCCAGCATGATCGTGCTCATGGCCCTGACGACCTTCTGCCTGCTTTATTCAAAGAAGGTGGCGAGTTTCCCAGCCAGGCCTGTCCACCCTCTTTGTGTCTATCTGGGAAAAACGGTTCCAGGTAACTGGGGGAGTTTATATTGATGACCATTTTCAAAGAGGGTACTCGCAGCGAATGTGTTAACCACAGAGGTCTTAGTTTGACTCTAGTCATAACAGGTCTTCTGGCGGTGTCTTACTGCGATATGCGAAACCTTGACCCTTGAGAATCACACGTGATTCCGACTGTGTCGAGGCTGCTTCGACAACATCTTCACACTTTGTCAGCTTTGAGAGCAAAGCCGTATGAACAGACGATCCACAATCCTGTTATTGTTTGCCTTCAGGGATGCGTTCGATTCCGTTAATCGGTCACATTTGCTCCGAAATGTGTGAGTATGATCCGGCCCCTATATTCACATACCTCTGGAGGTGTGAGAGTGTTCGATGAGCTCTTCAGAAGCTTCCCTACAAAAATTTTTGTCCGACGCGGATGTCCATTCTCTCCATTCTTGTTAAACTTCGTCATTGATGAAGTAATGATGCGAACGCTGGAAGGTCTTCAAAACTCCGGTGTTCAAATTGTTGCCGATGAGACCTTGTTCATCTAAAATACGTAGACAACGTCGCGTTCATCTTTGAACACAAGATCGCTGGAATAAACTGACCACCATCATATCATCTTCCGGCATGCACCCGCACATTCAAAGTGCACGAAGAGACTGGACCTTATCGTGGTGTGGGTGGTTGTCT
>NW_008752074.1:0-10739 GCF_000715545.1 Opisthorchis viverrini | reverse complement strand
TGATGATGATGATGATGAGTGCAAGGTCATGCTTCAGAACGTAGTCTCTAAACATACCTCTTACAATTCAAGAAGAATTACTTGAGGTTGCGGAGGGTTTGACATACTTCGGTAGTTGAATTAGCTGGAACGAAGGTGTATCCGATGAAGTCAGTGCAAGAATCTCAAAGGCCCAAATCACGTTCGCGTCACTTGTGGCGTCAAGAAGACATCACTGGGTCTAATAGGTGGCGTGTATTAGGCGACACTAAGAATTGTATTGTTGTATGATTGCGAAACATGGCCTCTGCGGACAGATGGGGTGAGGCATCTTCAAGTTTTTGACCACCGTTGCCTCAGAAGCGTTTCTGGTGTCCGGTGGCGTCAAGGGATTCGTAACGGGGTAATTGAAAACGGGTATTTTGTTGTATAGTGGGTACCTCAATCGCGGGGCTTCGTTAGTTCGAGGGCGTAGGGACTAAGACATAAATGTCTCATCCCTAATACATTACAGATGCGTCTGGAGATGCATCGGGTTGTTGATAGGTTCTACACGCGTTTAGACTATTTTGGATAATTCGCAGACCGTCACGTGCGATTTTTATGGCTGAGCTTTCTTATTCTTCTTTCTTCGAGGAAGACAAAATAGCTGTTTCCGTAAATATGGAGACACTAGTCGTCTGGAGGGAATAGCTGTGCTGTGTCCCATCAGTCCTTGGACTAAATGCTACAATGGTTTGGGTGGTTCTAACGTGTGATTGGTGAATCTTGGGGCATGCATGGTGCTTGAGAACCCTGGTTTGACTTCCTTTTCCGCCTCTAATAAACTCGATTTTTTTATAGAAAACATTTGCAGAATGCAAATCAGTCATATTTCTCAGCGCGCTGTGGTGACTTGTTCCCTAACTCTCATCCGGAAAGCTGGAATCCTAAAACCCACATATGTAGCCGATATGTATGACTCAATGAGAGTCAAAGTAGCTGAGTGGTTGCCCCACGAACTTACTGACCGGATGATTCGTGGTTCAAAACCCACCCATGCACCTCGACTACTTTTGGGGAAATCTGAGAGAATCTCGGCCCTCGTGGTCCTTTCGGGTTACGCGGCAGCTAGGCACCGAAAGATTACAGCTGAACGTGGCTCAATGGACTGCAGACCCGTCTGCTTATCATCGCCATGTGTCATTGCGTTGGTGGGTTTATCGTAATGGCCTTCAGATGTATGTGGACGAACTCGGCATCATATGCACTACGCAGCACGGACGTAAAAAGAAATCCTCTTGCATCTTAGCTTTGTTGTGGCTGTAAATAAATGACCAGACTCAGTCGATGCTGGCAATCACCTTGACGTCATTAATTTTTATTTCTCTTAGGCTATCAACAAGGTTTCCTGTGGACAGCTTTCTCACAATCTCCCGAAAGTTGGTGTCACGCGAACAATGTATTCTCCAGCGGCGAATTCCTGAAGAACAACGCAATGCAAATCAGAACGACTAAGACATACTCTTTTTCCCCCACTAGCCAATGATGTGCGCCAGGGCTCTAATCTCGTTGTTTACCTTCCTGAGGCTAACTTAGTGCACGCTAACGGAGTCAAACCTCCAGGAGTCTCTGTCATAGACGATGCTAGCACTTTGTTAGCTGCTTGAGATTTGCCTTATGATAATATCTATTCACCAACATGCCTAAATGTCCGGTACTCCCTGCTCGATTTTTTTATACACATAGTACTAGAAGCGAGTTGATAAGCATTAATGTTTTTGCAATCTCTTCATGTGGCCAATACAAATTAAGGAATCATTAAACCAAGAGTAAGCACAAAAGCAGCATGAACATAAGGCGGAGTATGTGAGTAACAGCGTGAAGACCTCTTACGTTACGATCCACTGGTATGAGTAGCCATTTGCCAGGTGAGTGAACCGTGGAAGTGTCAATGCGCGTCTAAACTTCTTGCGGGTCTATAGACTAGGATTACATAGGCGAATCACAGTCGCTGTAGCTGTAACCAGGGTTGAATATTGAATGAATCTTGGTGGACAAGCCGGTGAGTATTCCAAAAACAGTATTAGAATTGATCAAACGGTTGATGGTCGGTCAAGTGAGCGATCACTGCACTAGTAATTGAGCTCTATCCGGTTGTCAGTCGAAACAGATTATTTTCTTTTATTTGCCTGCATAACTGCCTTATCTTGTGTTCTATGTATTCTGATGCACAACATCAGGTGATTGAGTAGAATCTGATGATTTTAGCGGGGACTGACTGTTTGTCTTCGGGTCACAAGGGTCACTAGCTGAGTAGTTGTAGAACACGCTTTGTGTGAACCGACTGGGAAGGTTTACCGAAGTGCGTAAGGTAGACCGAGTCAACCTGTCTACGGCCAGATCCATTTTGAAAGGAGGATTGACATAAACGGGTTTCCTCCCAGCAATGGCCGGTTTGGTTTTCTTACTTATAGCGGCGATATGCTCTGAAGTGAATATGTCCGGATGATTGTTTTCAAAAGTGTGCTTTATGGTGACTGTAGTTCGTTTATGGGACAAATTTTTCTACTGTTCTCGGAAAGACACCGCACTAGATTCTGTTTGTGTTTTAGCAGGACAATCAACGATTTCAGTACGATCGTCTGTATTCCGTTGTCGTCATAGCGATCTACTCCTAACCAGCTGTCCGAATCGGTATGCTTGCGTGTCGGTTCTGATGTTGCACTATGCACTGGACTATACGGTCAATAACTGTTCCCAGATAAGTTTCAAACATTCACCATATAGACCGGATCATCGTCCATCTTACTGTTCACCATCTGTGTACTGATGAGGTAGGTAAACAATTTGGTGTGGGGTTTCCATCCTGAATCTAACGAGTTCACGCAATAACGAAACTGCGTGTGCTGTCGTTCATTCCCTCCAAATGGAAGTAAATTACACTAACCTCTTTCCCGATATCTCAACGGCTTGAGACACCCAGCATTATCTACAAAGTGTATTGGTGTTTTTCGATGGTTCCAGATACCGATTCAGACGAAAAAGTGCTTTTACCTAGATTTTTGAGTTGAGTAGGTTATTTTGGCACAGGTGTGGGTGAAATTCCCACCAGAGTGCCCCTTTCTAGTCGCCATCGCAAGTTAGATAGCAATAATAGTTAATCCTTTTTTCTGAAATCGCTGAACTAAACGTGTATGCGAATTTGGGTTGACAGTAAACGGAGTGAATGCAGAATTCGCATAATGTGTTGTCTTCGTTTGATTTGCAAGTGTACTGATGAGGTACCGCCTACCCAGCGAAAGACGAGTATAGGTTTGTTTAATTTTATGCTACTCTCAAGTAGCTTAAGATTTTGTCAACATTACCAAGTCTCCTTGGCGCGGCTTGTGATTCGGGTATCACATCGGTTCTGAGTTGCTGCGTGAAGACCTACTCAAAGACAGTCGCTCTTTTTCCTGCATATTACTTCCCAGATTATCGGGGGCTGGAAGCTATGTCCTTGAAGGGTATGTAAACCCTTATGGAGCGCGTGCATCAATTTCAGTGCCTGGGTTTTTGTCCCGGCATCGATACCGATTTGGAGGTCTCCGATCAGTGTCAGTCAAGTCAGCTAATGAGTACTGGAGAAGCCGCTTCTGATATGTATTTTTACTTAGATATCCACGAGGTTTTCAGCAACCTACGAAGGTGTGTGTACCTTGTGCGAACCTGAGAAGGGCAATGGATCATTCAGCTGTAACACCCTTTCTTTCCCTAGCTGCCATGCCACCCGAAGGGCAATGGAAAGTAAAAGTACTGAAGCGCATAATAAGTCACCACGGTACTCCAGAAATAGTTTTATCCTCACCATCGGTCACATATTGCAATGAGTTTGTGGAAGTAGGTCATCATCGAGGTTGTGTGATAAGGGGACATTGGTACAATGGAAAGTAAAAGTACTGAAGCGCATAATAAGTCACCACGGTACTCCAGAAATAGTTTTATCCTCACCATCGGTCACATATTGCAATGAGTTTGTGGAAGTAGGTCATCATCGAGGTTGTGTGATAAGGGGACATTGGTACATTGAGAAGACAGTCCTTAGTCAGCTTGCTTGTGTACCAGGCGTTCTTTGTTGTCCGCGCACCTCGCGTATGGTCCAGTTGGCTTTGATCTCAGCAGCGGCAACCCCATATACTTGCACGTGGATGACACTCATCGGAGACGAGAGACGATGCACGGAAGTCTCTGATGCACGTCGTCTGTGATTTCGGGGTTTACTGAACTGTTGTCTATTCCCGCTTGTAGAGTTTCGGGACTCGAACGCTAGCAGGACATTGGAGAAGGCCGTAACATGCCTTGGATAACCACATTCACATAAGGCCATGTACCCTGTGGACTTGTGTAAATTAGACTCACCTCTCATCAGTGTACTTACTCTGGACTATGAAAAAAGCATCTGCGGGTCGTTTATGATAAGATTTTCCCTCCTTTCGATCAAACCTTGCTCAAATCTGCTACTGTATACCAGATAACTGTACCTGAAGCCATGTGACTACCGGTCTGTCGCGCATTTATCCTATCCAACCCGACCGATGTGTTAACAAATATTTTTCGGTTTTCACTGCCATGTCAGAAGGGTACTGTGTTTGTCAGCATCTTCAACGAAGTGACAGACGTCTTCAGCTATCCTTTTTTCGAATAGCTACCGTTCGTGCTCATTTTGTCAGCAAAATTAAGTCAGCTTTGCATTCTTCCCCGTAGTGTTACATTTAGGCTCTCGCAAACGGCTTGCTACCCCTCAACTGTACGCAGTCGCTCATTGGTTAATCTGGAAGTACCTTTCACTCCAGACAAGTATACTTTTACGGTCAAATCTACCGAAAAGTCAACTCCAGTAAAAATCCTCCCCTGCTCTGGAGCATGTGTTCGTGAGAATTCTTGGAACACCGAAAACTATTTTCGTCTGTCTTCCGGTTACATGACAGGCTTCATCACTATGAAGTTGCAGTCAATGGTCTAATCATTCGGATGTAAATAAGAAACGTGACCCAGGAACTATGTTGGTGAAATATTTTACCTAACTCCCAAGAGATTCTGTTCATTGTGCGCATGTTAATTGCCCCTTCAAGGCGACTGAGTACTATTTCGTATAGTGACCTCGTATGAAAGTATTACGGAACCAGAGCATCCTACATTATACGAGCCGGACGAATGCTGCCCTGATAGTTCAGAAATATACTCTTTCTATGCTCGGAGGTGTTCACTGACTAATACAGCCAGTGGCGCTGTTGTATTCACTTCATTTTTCTTACCTGATGGCCCTACTTTTTGTTTCCGCTCTCGGTTTCTTCATCTCGCACTGTCTAGTTCTACTGTGGATAACGGCAGCTTAAATCCACCTAACTCTTAACGACGAGTGAACCGTTGGAAAGCATGTCTTGGATCCCTATTCAACTTCTCCCCCGTTTCCCGCCGGAAATAGTTTGACTTCACGGACAGACGCCTCGCCGTGTGATCGTTTTGTCTGACTTTTTAACCTTTTCCTTTCCCTTTTTTCCTTGCTTCCTGTTTCCACAGTATGCAGGCTGATATACTACTGGTGTGTTATCAATACTAGTGAAGGCTGTTTTGCTAATACTTTCTGGCTCAATTTGAATCCCACGCTAATTCTCAATATCCCTACGATTGATGAACTTGTGCTTGATAATTCACAACAACTCGGGTGATGCTACTGTTGAGTTTGCCTCACGGTTACAATACCCTGTGTTTTTCTTCGGGCTTTCTTTAACGCTTAAGGGGGCGTTATTCGCCGTTTTTGGTCATTTGTCTTTGTTATACTTTTAGTGAGACCCGTAAGGACCGTTGTTTGCGATTTTGTTCTGCATGGTTCAGATGGATACTTGAAAACCGGAAGAATGGTTTTCACCCCTGTGGCCTTCCCACAAGCCCGTGTAGCTTTTATTGAACTGTACAAACAGTTTGAGTGGTTGATCGAATGTCCATTCTTCGATCTGATGACGCTATCCGAATCGGATCACATACTGCTCAGGCAACAGCAATTATGGATGAAAAAGACGAAAAAACGCAAGACTTTTCGTTGTTCTCAATCAGGCTTACAGGGCCTGGATTGTTTCAAGTTTCGATGAAACTGCTTTTACATTTTGTATGGACGTTATTCGGACCATGTATTCAGCTTGCGGGCTCGAGGGTTTTATTGCTAGTTGACGACGCATGTAATTTCCTTGCCGATTTTGGCATGTTATTATTTCAGCTCCATTTCGACGAGAATTACTCTTTCCAGTTGTGAGAATAACGTATCTTTGTGATCCTCGTACAGTAGGGTGAACTTAGAAGGGGGCGTGTGCCTCTGGAAAACACATTGTATTTTGCCGGATATGAACACCGCATGATACTTTCTACTGCATGGCGCACCGTTTCCTACTTCCAACACCAGATCCTCACCCTAACTTTTCTCTATTTTGTTTACTAGCACGCCTATCCCTGTTGTCTGCTATAATCTCTCAAATTCGTCTTGCGCTTTTGTTTGTGTCGTTCCGATCATGGCTGGAAACGCATTAAAACGGCTTATGGCCGAATATAAACGTAAGTGAAATGGCCAAAGTACATTCATTTGCATGTCAAGTTGACGTTACCAGAAGGCTCACCTGAATCCCTCGTTTATGATCATTGGAATACCCTGGGGGGATTTTGCCTCTCACCAACAATGGGATTATTACGAATATTCTGGCGCTCAGATTCGACTTTGTTTCGCTTCGCTGATGGAAACACACCATCCTAAGTCGTTTACCCACCACCGCGCGATAATGGATTATTCACGTTGAATCGCCTCTCTCAAGTCATGTGCACACTAGTGCGGGTTTCGATAATCCTAGGGGGTACACGCTACAACTATGTGATGCTCAAGTGGCTCAAGTAGGCGAGATGGCCCAAGTGGTTAGAGCGCGAATTCACCGACCGGAAGGTCCGTGGTTCGAACCCGACCTATGCCTCTCGACTTCATGTCTAGGCTTGGGCAACCTGACAGTATCCCAGCCCTCGTGCTTCCTTCGGGTGGCATGGCAGCTAGGCGCCGAAAGGGCGCTACAGCTGAGCGATTATTATTATTATTATTATTTTATGTAGTGCCTCTTTGGACGCCATGTGATGTTGGGTTAGTTTGCCTCGTGCAATAAATTCTTCCGCTAACCAGTTAGACTTACTTTAACCTGCTTCGTTTCATTCTTTTTAACATAGTTTCAGTGAAGTTCATGCACGTGGTGTCAGCCACATCTTCGCGAAACACATTCTTAATAGGCCCAACGGGATCTCTTGTTCGTGATATTCTTCAACCCAATGTTCTGCACCAGGCCGCCTGATGTTTTACTTGGTATGGTACGCCAGTATCGCACTACAATATACAGGTGTACCACACTACTCATAAGTTTTCGACAACCATACGGGTGCTGTGATATCGGTTGATCCCCTCTGGTCAGAAAACGCGTCCCCATTCATTTGAGTAGATTTTATTTGGAGCCCATTTCATTTCATTCGCTATGTTATCTTACAACCCAGGGTTCTAGTGATCTCATAAATCGCAGCACCAGAACCAGTTGTTTGTCACTTCTTTCTGCTTGGAACACCTTCAGTCTCCCGACTGTCGTGGATAGTTGCTGGTATCTTCTACAAAAACTTCTCACAGGTGCTCTGTGTACTCTGCCGCTGTTCGACACCAACAGCCTCTCAGAGGCGGGACTGAAATGTTCCAGACACGTGTAGCTATCTGGGTGTGTTTAGTGATGTCAGTATTGGGATGAGTTTGGTCATGAGTGCCATAGATTTTCAGCCACATAGCCCACTATTTTCGCCCGAGAAAGAACGTTACACGCGCAAACAGTTGGCCGCAACACCTGCAGTACATCGCCAGTGGCCCTTGTATCTGAGACAATAACCTTCCCATAAAATGTCTTAATTTATTTGTGAGTGTGTGTAATCTTCTTGATGTGTTTGTCTCTCTCAAGTGACAGAATGAAACTGACGAGACGTATTCTCTTCATGGAGCTTTTTCACCTACATCCTACTTAGGCACCATAGTTGCTTATCCACAACTCCAGTGATCATTGTGAGCACAAGTCACCCTTCTGTCCAAGTTGTTACAAAACTCGCCAAACAACTCAGCGACCGCGTTGTTACGAATGCTTTTTCTTCTGCTTATTTCATAGAAACTCTAAGACTTTTCAATTCGTTGTCGTTACCTTCAATGTGGCACGTCGCATAGGTAAAACTTAGCTTCTGGTTTAAAAATGGTCAAACTGTTTCGCGTCACTATTCCATGAGGTCTACCTTTTGGCTTCACCGATTGGCGGTTGGGGCTAACCGGACAGCTTTAATGCACTTACAGTCATTATAACATTTTCTTCAACCTTCTATGAAGCATTCATTCTGAGGATTTTTGTGTCCTCTCTTTCAGAATTGACGGTTAACCCACCGGAGGGAATCGTCGCTGGTCCGGTTGATGAGAAAAACTTTTTCGAATGGGAGGCTCTGATTGCGTAAGTAGTTCTGTCCGCATCACTTCGATGATTGTTCGACAACTTATATACCGCAAACTGTTTTATCAGAAAAGGACGTTCTGTATCGAGCCACCGTCTGTCGGATCCAAACGTCCCACTACCTCTGGAGGATCGACGATCGTCACCAATGAAATCAAATCGTGTGTTGTGGGTGGGATTAGTCTTTTCTAACTTATTGTAATGAAATCACCATGACCGCTGCATTTTTAAGAGATTCTAATTTTAAAAAGAAAATTACACACAAAAGGGGCCGATCGCTGGTGTACCACAAGCATTCCATGTTGCTTACACCTCCAAACAATCAGTCAGACGATCTGAGTGGGAACTCGTATCAAAAGCATGGTACATCACTGTGAAAGGTTGGCCGCACCGACATTACATAGACTCACATAGGTGCGCTACCAGAACCTAATCTCTGATAGGATCTTTTGTGTGTATGCTATTTTCTTCGATCGAATGAAAGGCGTCAGATTACCGGACTCGAATTCGCTCTTCTCAGTTGATAGGCTTCGGTTCTTTACACCATCAGCTAACGTTTGGCCTGTATACAATTCCATTTCGCAGGTCGGTCTTTAATTCATGCAGGTAGCTCAGCTCAGAGGTTATGGAATCATCCCCACTACTCATACACCAGCATGATCCGTGCTTATTCATATTCCAGTAGATTGTCTTGTAATTTAAATTATTGAGTCGACAGCGGTCATCCTATGCGGTGGAAAGGGCTACCGTAGACATAAAGATCACTCTGTTGGTTTGCCGTATGTATCTACTACTAATTCTGTATACTTTCACTTGGGTTCACCGCTGACTCATTCATTTCGTTTTGTCTGTCCAAAACCATTTCAGCGGTCCAGAAGGCACTCCTTTCGAGGGTGGCGTGTTCGCTGCGCGACTCTCTTTCCCAATGGATTACCCATTGTCTCCACCGAAGATGCAGTTTGTCACAGATTTGTTTCACCCTAACAGTGAGTCTCGGCAGGCTTTGTTTGTTGTAGGAAGTCGATCTGAACAGTTGAGTTGTAGTGATCTTGATTGCTCTCTGTGCGATGTTCACTTGCTGCCCGTCTCCTGTCTCTCGTGAACACGCCACTTACAATCCAGGGAGAGTCAGTCGAAGTTGTGGAGGGTTTTTTTTGTATCTTGGAAGTTGTATCAGTTCTGATTGTAGTGTGACAGATGAGGTGAATGCACGAATATGCAAGCCTTGGGCCGCGTTTGCTAATTTGAGACACCTATGGCGTCAGAATGGTTTATTCCTGAATCTCAATGGACCTGTGTATCAGGCTACAGTACGGGCTGTTTTGTTGTATGGCTGTGAGACTGGGCCTATTCGAGCAGCAGAACTGAGACGTCTCCAGGTATTCGACAATCGTTGTCTCAGAACCATAGCTCGTGTGNCGTTAGTCGGTTTTCAGTTTTTACTTCCTAATGAAGGTAAGTCGTTTCATCAAAAAATGAAGTTAGCTACCCCAATGGCGCGGGGGCAGCTTGATGTCGGTCTTCAATTCATGCAGGTAGCTGAGCTCAGAGATGATGGAATCATCCCCACTACTCATACACCAGCATGATCCGTGCTTATTCATATTCCAGTAGATTGTCTTGTAATTTAAATTATTGAGTCGACAGCGGTCATCCTATGCGGTGGAAAGGGCTACCGTAGACATAAAGATCACTCTGTTGGTTTGCCGTATGTATCTACTACTAATTCTGTATACTTTCACTTGGGTTCACCGCTGACTCATTCATTTCGTTTTGTCTGTCCAAAACCATTTCAGCGGTCCAGAAGGCACTCCTTTCGAGGGTGGCGTGTTCGCTGCGCGACTCTCTTTCCCAATGGATTACCCATTGTCTCCACCGAAGATGCAGTTTGTCACAGATTTGTTTCACCCTAACAGTGAGTCTCGGCAGGCTTTGTTTGTTGTAGGAAGTCGATCTGAACAGTTGAGTTGTAGTGATCTTGATTGGTTTCTGTGCGATGTTCACTTGCTGCCCGTCTCCTGTCTCTCGTGAACACGCCACTTACAATCCAGGGAGAGTCAGTCGAAGTTGTGGAGGGTTTTTTTTGTATCTTGGAAGTTGTATCAGTTCTGATTGTAGTGTGACAGATGAGGTGAATGCACGAATATGCAAGCCTTGGGCCGCGTTTGCTAATTTGAGACACCTATGTCGTCAGAATGGTTTATTCCTGAATCTCAATGGACCTGTGTATCAGGCTACAGTACGGGC
>NW_008752073.1:408498-409154 GCF_000715545.1 Opisthorchis viverrini | reverse complement strand
TTTTTACGCACAATACTCGACACATACGATAAATCTAGTTCACGGATTTGCCACACATCCAGCTCACTAAAGTCTTGAACGATAAGATCTTTCGTCTTCGCTCTCACACAAAATTAGTGTCGCTGGCATATCACCTATCCCATTTTACGCAAATTTTCAAAACAGATTTAATGTGTCATCGAGTAGACCAAACCAGTATAATTAAAGCAGGGGCCCAGATGGACCAAGTGGTTAGAGCGCGAATTTACTGACCGGATGGTCCGTGGTTCGAACCCGACATCTGCCTCTCAACTTCCCCTGTCTAGGCTTGGGAAACCTGATACTACCCCAGACTCCTTCCCTGACTCCTATTTATATAATCAAAGCTTCGTTATGTCCAAGTCAGTCTGTTATGTGTTGACGTCCATGACAAAACATATCAGGCGTGTGTCGATTGGGTCGAGTCAACGTGCTTGTCGAATGTCAGCTGTTCACTGCCCGGTACGGTCAAATTTAAGCGAAATTTGAATCCATGTAAAAAGACGTTCAGCTGTAGCACCTTTCCGGTGCCTAACTGCCATGCCACTCGAAGGTTGCACGTGGGCTGGGATACTACCAGTTTGCCCAAGCCTAGAGAGGGGAAGTCGAGAGGCAGAGGTCGGGTTCGAACCACGGAC
>NW_008752073.1:402825-408098 GCF_000715545.1 Opisthorchis viverrini | reverse complement strand
TAGCTGTTCTTAGTCAATAATCGCCTCGCTAATTTTATCGCGCCTTTGTGGGTGTTGTCAACGTTTTCTGACTTTTCATTCTCTCTGCGTTTGTTTTCTAACCTCACACAATGAAGCGTTGAGAACTGAGGAGCCTTCCACTCGGTCTCTGATCCAGGCACTCGTATCGGCGCGTATACCCTCAGTGCATGTAATGTTGTCCGCAGCACCAATCGCCCTGTAGATTTAGACTCACTAACCGACCAAGGATGTTGCCATCGCATTACGGATAACTGTAATCGAATAAGAGCCCAAACTGTCTCACTCTAGGTACTCTGACACGTCGTTGGTATTGGGCCAACTGTTCTTCACTCACTGTTTCCGAGTTCACTGTCTTCAACAGGTTAGGAATGAGGATGTTGGGTGTTAAAAGCTGGTTAATACAATTTGTATGGTAGGCCAAACTGCTTCTATCTGAAAAAGTTTTTTTCTCACGATTACAAATACCAAACGTGCACAACCATAAACCCTGAATGTGAGCAGGAAGTTTGTAACGTTGTAGTGTTGCGAACTACGGTTGGCGGATTTACTCCGTTGGTCTGGTCACCTGTGTGGCCACCTGAAGAAATAGCCGAAACTCAACTCAGAGACTGTTAACACTAGGATGACGGAAGTCATTAAGCCGGTCGCAGGCTATAGTGATTTTGCGTTAAATCACCCAGAACCAACGAAATATCCGCTGCACAGAAGTGCACTGTAAGTGATGACCTCGCTGGGTTCCAAATAATGAATACCGCTGAGCCAAACGGCAATTTACACATCATCGCGCAACAAGGTGCCTCGTATCTCGGCAGTATTACATCAAACCACAAGCCCTCCCGCAACGTTCGTACTGTGCTCACGAAGAGACACTTCTCTCCAACTGTGTGAACCTGGGATCACCGCTCATCCTATTCGAATACTGAGGGCTCAAACAACTTCGGCTAGTGCCCTGTTAGGAAAGCTCTAGTTCACTAGGGTTCGCTCTGAGGGAGATATTTCGTTAGAGTTCCCTCCCCCCAATCTACGCCAATCAATTCTAATACGTATTATGCGTGATATTTTCCACTGGCTTCGTTGAGGCGCAGATCACTTCCAGACGTGGTATGATGAAGCAGCTGCGTTCCGCGTTATACTTTGTAGTCGTTTACCAGGCTGATAAGATGTCACTAACAAACACCGTGGTAGATTTTTTTTACTAGGGTCCGTATTGTTGATGTATTTGCTTCTGAGCTGACCCCCGGCATTCACCGTTCTCTACTCCGCACGAAAAAACAGTTGTCAAGACTCGCATTCAAACCATTCAGCACGCTCAGGGCGAAAAGGCGTTCACCGGTATCTGGGATTGTTTCGTGTAAGTTCTCGTCACCTTGTTGCTATCCATGACTACGGTTCAATTTTTTTGTGTTAGTTTTCTTCATTCTACTCTCCCGGTAATTTTTTGTACTTCACGAGATCATGCAGAAATATCATAACAGGATAGACTGAATTCAGCTGTTTTGTGTAGGTTAACGAGCAGAGAATTCGACGGAAAGACGCACAGGTAAGCCAACAAAGGTCATCAGACCCCGGAGTAAGTTGGATAAAAGTACATGGGAGGTAGAGATGATTCAGTGTCCGCCATACCAAGGTAAAGCAAGACTAATTGAAAGATCCCCTGCCGGCTGAAAGGACTAGGGACTGTGTGTACAAAATTAACTGCAACGATTGTGCTAAGGTTTATATAGGACAAACTGCCAGGGAATTGCACACTAGAATTGGTGAACACAAAAGAAGGATTAACAAGCGACCAAGGAATACAGAAGAATACCAAACGCTGGTCAAAGACTCAGCGATGGCGGTACATGCCTTAGACACGTGACATAGGATAGATCTGGAGAATGTGGAAGTCTTAAGACGGGGACTGCGATTCACACCACAACGGCTGATAGCCGAGGCGGTGGAAATCACTAAGCATCACAGCGTGAATAGAATCGAGGGTGTGGAGCTAGCGAGCGTATGGAAAGCGGTCTTAGATAAGCCGAGTTGACACGTGACGGTGTGGTTGTCAATCCACTTAGGATCATTAGAAAAAACCGGGGGGTAGGGGTGGAAACCCCAACCGACCAAAGGTCACAGCATCCCTCCTACACAACTCTCTTAGCACTAGCTCACCCACACAGACTAACAGAAGGTTCAAACGAAGTTCAAGAGGAACCATCAAATGAACCGAACCAGAAGAACTAGACCCTAGGCAGGACCCAAACACATGTAGGTTTCCCCACCGACCCAACACTTGTTCAACCACTCTAACACACTAAAATCCCTCGGCCGACACCCAACAGAGATTTAGCTTGACTTAGCTGATTGGTTCTCCTTCCGCCTTAAATCTCGATCAACCTGGCCACTTGGCCTGACGAAGCTTTTGTGTCAAAAGCGAAACGTTGCCCAGCAATAAATCTACCGATTGTCACCAAACTTTTTCGAAAACCGTAACTTCTATTTGCTGACACGGTTTCGATTTGTAGCGTGGAATCGTCACCGCTTCAGCAGAGCGTAACAGACATTTGGTTTTCCGACATTCGAGCAAGTGGAACTAGCCTTTTTCCCTAAACGGGAGGTTAGTTGACATCATTTGGTTAAAATACGTTGCAAAGTTGATACGGCTTGGAATAGATTTTTCTTTTTTACGAAACATGTTGTACGTCCGTCTGCGTAAGCAGCAACTTTCGACGAAGTTTTCAGTTTCCGGTGACCAGTCCTATAAACAATGTAAAAATGTCTGAAATCTCAGCTGCAAGGCTAGGAGCGTTCACATGGAAACTGCTCTCTACACTTTTCGATTAGTTGGGATACTTCTGGGGATGAATTTAAAACAGAGGTATCTTTCCCAATATCTCATCACGTAACTCACATGAATTGTGGACAGCACTTTCTTTGATAAACTGACTGAGCGTTTGCAATGTATGTTCGTACCATATTAAGCTGTCAAGCTTTGTTTGCTCCTCTTGAACTTGCTAAATGGATAGGCGAGGTATGATGGGGTTTGACTTCATACGCAGAAGCTACAGTGTGTTTTTCCTGGTGACTGATGTGCAGTACCTCATAATGTTACACATTACTATGTGTAATGTGATCTTAGCTAACGGTTCTGCTGCGATTATGTAATCGTATTGTTTGACTAAATGCCACAGTCTACGTTTTGTTGCATAATCCTGATTGATTGGCATTCGGCGAATGCCACAGTATGACTCTTGTGGGACCACCTTAGTATTCACGTGCTACCAGCACCGAGCTTCTCCCAACTTCTGCTTTACGGAAGAACACATGGACGGAACACTTGCTGTTGATGATTCCCGGGGGGTTGGTAATGAACGTAGTGCAACGCAAAGGTGAGTGAGTGGCCTGCTCACTCGGGAACAGGGTTGACAAAAGTTCAGCATTTCGTGAATTAACACAACGTGAACTGGATGCAATATCAATCTAAACAGGTGCATGAGAAGATGTACAAGTAGTGTAGGAGGTATTGGGGTTCCATATGTGGATTTCCTCCTTGTGAGCAACCGTCCAATACCGGATCACGTGACTTGAAGTACGCTGTTGAGGGGATAGTAATCGTTCAGCTATAGCATCCTTTGAGTACCCAACTGCCATGCCAGCAGAAGGAAGCACGGAGGCTGGGATACTGCCCAAACCTGGACGGGGGGAGTCGAGAGGCAGAGGTCGGGTTCGAACCACGGACCTTTTTGTCAGTGAATTAGCGTTCTAACCACTGAGCCATCTTGTCCCCGAAGGGCTAATGATGCTTCGTTACATACACGCCTATCGTCTTCATCATCCCCAGAAACAGCAACATTAGTGTTGACACCAATGCTCCACTACCGTGCAACCATGGAGTTCTTCTAATTGTTTAAAGCATTAGAGTGAATAGAAAGGAGTGAGTGAGAAGACCTGGTACTGGACTATTGTATACATTTTCAGGTGCACATACCTCCAAGCACTCAGTCGAGCAATCTGACCAAAATCCCGCTTGATGCCGACGAGTCAAGTATTCTTCTGAGGCTGAAGGCGATCCCATGTTCGCAGTCTACCTTTCTGTTGAAGGTCGCCGTTCGGGAGTTGACTTAAATGCTGGCTAACTGAATTCTTACTTGAAGCGTTGCGCACAACGGCCCGGACGTTCTCTTTTGGTGGATATCGGAGAGCCATTTTGGTCGGTGACGTGGGTCAGCCGAACAAACCAAGTGGGACAGCTGGCGTTCCGGCTTTGTATGGCGCTTTGGATATCTGTTTCCAGTGGCCTTTTGTATCCCGCATCGGACTGTCGGCAGGCGTTCGAGCTACCGGTTCTGATGCTTGCCTTAGATTTCTGGGTCAGCCACATTCTTAATGGCTCTGTGAGGTGTGACTGTCCTGCGTAGACCCGAAAAGCGCAATGAAAAGCAGCAGCGTACAAGTGCAAGGTCAGAGTCCACGCTGGTTTCCCAGAGGGAGTTGCAGGAAGTGATCGACCCTCGCCACCGATGACTGACAACGATGTGATCTGTTTGGATTTGGTGGGCACTAAGTTGTCAAGCGATTTCTGCTGTTCCGGAAATTCGTATTGCAAAAGAGCAGTCTGTGATCGATACATATCTGAATCAAGTGATCCCCAATGTTCGTGGGCCCCGTGTCCAATCCAAGACGACCACCCAATCGGGCTTCAGCAGTGTTTAGTCTGCCTACCTGAGCCTTCATGTCATCAGCAACTACAACAAAGGTATGTGAACCTTTATCTCGCTGCAGTAGGGCATCTAGAGCTTCATAGAAGTTGTTCCTAACAGATTCAGATCTACAGTCAGTTGGGGCGTAAGTAGACACAATAAACTAGCCGTCACGAAGAGACTGGACCTTACCGTGGTGTGGCGGTTTGTGTACCTCGGAGACCCATTGAGCTATACTGGGGGGTGTCCGCGCGACACTCACAGAGTCTCTCATACCAGGTTGGTTAATGGTTAGAGGTCTGACGAACACAGTCTCCTGGCCCTCCAGGTTGGGGGTTGGAACATGTATGGCGACTTGTTCCGTAGAAAAGGTAATGCATTTGCATTTCCCCGCCAAAAACCGCTGCCTTGCGGTTAGGCTTTGGTTGAGGACCCTAATCGTCCTGTCTAGGTGTGAGCGCCCTGGCAGTATCGCAGCCCTCGTACAACCATGACCTACACAACTAACAATATTCTCATGCCACATCGGCCGTCGCGTGGTGCCATCAGCCGGGTCGCCTTACTTGCTGCATA